>NT_177315.1:52911-53086 GCF_000188095.3 Bombus impatiens | reverse complement strand
AATGAGCTTGGGCTCGAGGCGACAGTCAGTCGCCGAACGTAGCCGCGGTCACGGGATGAACACCTTGTCTAACAAAAGTATGGAGTAATTCTATAGCTCTCCTTAAAAGAAATATTTCTAGCGGCACGCGACAGTAAACATTCCAACGGTTTCTGTCCCGTGGCTCGCCACACCC
>NT_177315.1:41485-52542 GCF_000188095.3 Bombus impatiens | reverse complement strand
TGATGAAAGGAGTAACCCTTTACGACCAGTGAATATTACGCGTCCTACTTGGATTTTGTGAGCACGTTCATCTATCATCCCTTCGACCGCGGATTCGTTATTGAACCTAGGATCATTGTCATTAGTTTCTCGAGTATCTAATTACCATGGTTACTTGTCCGGTTCTATGATAATCGTATTTGCACTAGCCAATGTCTTCTCTATTGCATAATGACGACGTGTAATCCAAACGAAGATTCGTTTCACGTCCCTAACCCTAATTCTAATGTAAACCCGACATATATATATATAATTAATTGTTACAGATGCAAATGAGTTCTGGTGTCATTTCATCGAATAATAAAAAAGAATTTGGATGTAAAATTTCAACAACAACAATTAAACAACAACAGAAGTTTCAATGTAGGGCCGATGAATTTTACAACGTGTTTACGACAATAGAGGTAAGTCCACTGAGACCACTAACAACAAAATATCTAATAAAATGTACTCTTTCTAAAGATACTTAATAATTGAGTTAAGATCTACAAAAATCTTAAAACAAGAAAAACGTTGATGATTATTTAAACATTCCGTATTTATTGCACTAACAATTTTATTTACTGCATTATTTCTTATATTGTAATCCTATTACTATCCTTTGTTATCTATTGTACCCATTATTTTTTTCATAGAATATTATAGATAATCAATATTCAATTGTATGTGGAAAATATATAATTGTTTACACTTGTACACAATTATGTATTTTTGAAGAATTTTATTTCATATCATTTTATCTAATTAAAGATATTACGTATTTGTAACAAATGAGTAAATGTAACATATTTAGTAAAAGCCCACTCTGATCTTTAATCATTGACTTTAAGGTTTTATTATTAGGTTTATAAAAACTTCTATTGTCTAGATTATTAATCTATTTGTAGGTGATTCAAATCTATGAGAATCTTTTCCATCAGAAATAAAGGTGCAAATTATATTTGCTATTATTACTGCAATCTTAATTTAAGAAGTCGGGTTAATCAGTTTATATTTCTTTATATCATATACACATCCAGGATGTCTATAAGCTATTCTATGTGAGATTGTAAAAAATGATCAAAACGTTTTTCATTCAATATCGTTCATTATGATCTTTCATACAGTTGCTAGGATATTATTATTGAATGTCTAGGATGTGAACAAAAGATTTGTTTTCTACATGAAATGATAATAACATTCATAAATAGTTATTTAAAACATCTATGATATCTATCTTATGCATTTATCTATGTGTCGTTTATACCAGTTATAATATTGCTTTGGGTATATTTCTGAAAATAGTTTTCCTATGAAAATGGCTCGTATCTTATGTATGATATTTGTAAATAAATGTTCTATATCTTCATGTAAAAGAATACTTTTTATGATACAGTCAATCTGCTTATTCTGGTGTAGGTGGAGTAATGAAATTCTGGAGTGCTGAAACGAAATGTTGTTTTATAGGCTGATCTAGTCTCAAAATTGTTTGTTTCCTGATGGGACAAGACAATGATTCAGCTATTGCTATGAAATTTAATACAGAGTGCTAATACTGAAGACAAATTTTGATAAAAGGTTAGTGCACAGAAGAAACATTTATTTGTTTATCTTTAAGTTGTACTGCCTTTGTCTCACTTCAAATGTATTAAATAAAAGTTGGATTAAGTTTTAAATTAGGATTCATTTAATGAGAGATATTAGACTACTAAATAGCAAACTTGTCTTGTCTTTGTTCTTTTTTTATCCAGTTTTGATAGTATTCTAATTTCAAATCAATTATGGTAGTTGTTCTTTAAGTAACATTACTGGTATAAGATAATTTTAAATGCACAGGATGCAATCAATACTTAAAATTCATACTTTCAATTACATTAATGTGTGGTACGTATGCTTCTAAAATATTAGTTTTATATAACTTTTATAGAAGTAGCTTTATAGTATATTTTTTTTTGAAGAGTGGGCCTTTGCTATAAGATTTATTATACACATATAGTGTGATATTTTTAAAATATTGGTAAATAATAGAGAAATAAAATTGCTCCTTATATCTTATATTAAAGACGAATTTAAGATAGATTGATTTTTTCAAATGTAATGATTTATATTTTATTAAATAAAAGGATATGGATTTAACAACATAAATTCTCATTAAAGCAATGAAAGCAAAGAAAATAGTTTAATACAATTACTTTACATATTGTGATTTTGTGATGAAAAGCCTATATAGTCATGTTTTCTTCCAATCTATTTGTAGAATTATTTTATTCTTTGCTATGTTTGTTGATATTGTTATTGTTATATCATTGTTATGTTATTGTTATTGTTATATTCTGTTATTGTATATATCACTGATTGTATATACATATATATTTCATTGTCTTTGGTTTAATTTGATAATTTGTAATACAATATTTCTTTTCAGATGGTTCAAGCATTTACAAAGGGGCCGGTAAAACTCGAACCGAAGAAGGGAGGAAAATTTGAATTATTTGGTGGTAACATACATGGTGACTTTATGGACATAACGCCTGCGAAAATCGTTCAAAAATGGCGTTGCAAACAATGGCCTGATGGTCATTATAGTGATGTTACTATTGATATCTGTGAAAAGAATGACCATACTGAAGTTAGTTTGACACAAGTAGGAGTACCAATTAGGTAAGAAAAATTTATAGTGTTACAAAAACTGTCATAACTAAAAATAATTGAGTCTTGTGCTAAAACAAAAATTAAGCAGAATTATCAAAGATTATAATTGTTTACATTATGCTCCTCAAATACATTGTAAAAGACATTAATGGCTATGTAAAACTAATGAATTATTTGCAGTGAGGAAGAATCTACAAAAGAAAATTGGGAAAGGTATTATTGGGACGCTATAAAACGTACATTTGGATTCGGTTATTTTATGTGATCTATGTATGCTTTATATTTTGCTTGCTTATTGATAAGTAGAAAAATAATTAAAATATGTATTGTCGTAAATCGCCTCGCATACCATTTACGAACTAGCCGCATAATAATCAGCCACGTACAAAGTGTTCTTTTTCTCAATGCTAGTTACAATTTTTTCTTTTCCTACCATTTCTATTTAGTACATTGTATCGTATAAGCTGGACAAATGATGTTGATTAAATATAAATAAAGTATCATCAGCATGACACATCTGTATTAATAGTTGTATATGTCAAATAAATCATGTTAGATACTTAAATATTTGGTTCTTCTTATTTTTTAGCATTTCTCTTCTGACATTCCTTTACTTTTCATTTTTTCCCAGATATGTTAAAGATACAAACTAAAATTAGTTAATGAAAATTAAAAAATATATGTCGACCTTCCTAATTATGTATAATGGATTAATGACATATAATGTAAAATAATACAATTAATTGATTTTCGTAAATTCCATTTATATTATAAGCGTTAATTGGATGAAACAAGTTTTTACTTATATTAAATCTGTTGAATAAAATATATTATGTACATCAACCAATTCATTTTACTTTTGCTTCACACAAATAAGTTAATACATATATACGTTACAAAATTATCAAACAAAAGAAGCCTCTGATTATATTTTCATTCTGTTGTCGGAGAAAATAGGATTAGGTTAATATTTATTTTATTAATTATAAGCAGACATCTTTATGGATTATAAAATGGCCTTCGATACTCAGTCAGTGATTGGAAGAGCACATACTGTTGTAAGTGAAACATGCTTAACTTTGATTTTTTTTTGTGTAAATTTTATAAGTTAGCGCGCACATATCGCTAATTTGCTACAACAATGACATAACTTAAAAATCAGAAAAAAGAAGTTTTGACGTTTTGAATCGTTATCATTTTATAAGAACACCGTATCAAAATCTTGCCATCTTGTATGCTAAATTGGTATAAGAAGATGTTGGACTTACACAAAAATATTATTTCCTCATTTTATTGGAAACCAATAGAGACAAATGTAAAAATGCAGTAACAGTTATAGGTCTCTTTGTGTGGTAAGTTTAGGTAGCTCACTTACAGGATTCAACTCATGAAATGAAATGATAAATATGTTCGAAGATAAATCCAGAATGCTTAGAAAAAAATTATTAATAAAATTATTAATAACGTTAGTTTGATTTATTTAACATTATTCTGCATATAGTTACCAGAATTTTTATGCATATAATGTTTTCCGTAATAATACTTGATGGATAAAACAATTTTCTATCGAGATTTTATTTCTTAATCATGTTCTTTAAATTTAAGATTAAAACTATATTCTTTAAAATTATGTTTTCCTCTATAAAAATATGCATTTGTACAAGAATCCTCGGTCTTATGATTACTATCTCTAATATTCTTAAAATCTTTAAGATAGAGACAAAAATACATATTTAATCCGAAAATCACATGAAAGAATATTTTTACCGTAGAATTGCTTGGTAATACATCTCTTCTATAAACCCAGGATAACGTGACTTATCACGTTCTGTATCTGTGGTTTTCAGTTTCATTTGCAATTCATAAATTGCTGATTATGAATTATGAACTTTAAATCTTTTTCAGTCCAGTAGTTCCATTGTGCTCATGAAAGAAGGTATCGAGATACAACAAGTTCCACGTTCGTATGACCAATCAGCAACCGCTATACACGATGACGTTTATATATATCCTAGTTTTATGGAATTTAAAGAAGCTAGCGAAGGAATTACGTGTCATCAGCGTATCACTATTAAAAATACCGGGAAAAAATCGGCTTTTATTAAAATCCATCAAACCAAGTCAATAGTACGTTGAAACTAAATTAAATTTTTTAATTGGAAATCAAATGTAATTTATCATACTACACATGCTTTTTACAAGTTAACAATCTTTATGTTTTTGAAGGTTAATATCCTAAAAACAAATATAATAATAATAAATCGATTAATGAGATATTTTCGTCCATGTATTAAATTATTTTTCAGTCGTTTCAAGTGGAAAGTTTGGATAAAGGGATATTGTTAAATCCAGGATTAAGTATACACACGGTAGTAACGTATTCTTTTAAGCGACCGTCTCTATTGCGTGCAGTAATACCGATTGAGATTAATGGCAAGATTCTTGATTATCGCGTTATCTGTAAATTATTAGTCGAAGGTATTAGTATCGAACCGAAATCGATTGACTTTGGAATCGTCGATATTGGTCACTCTTCTGGTATTAAAATAATTACCCTGAGGAACGAAGGCGGCAAAAGTACCAGGTATTGTATGTATACAGAGTGTCTCATTTTAACTCATCCACGCAAATATTTCCTAAACCAGTAATTTTTAATCTGTTATCCGTGGGTTCTTGGAGGACTATGAAATCCAAAAAGGTTGTTGACGAGCAACTGATGAATGTTTTAAATATACATATTTGTTACATTAAGTGTTTAAATTTTGAGTTAAGTCTTGGGGTTTCGTGATAATAAAAAATTACTTAAAGCGGTTCCGTGATAAACAAAAGGTTAAGAATCACTATGCTAAACTAGATATTATTCGAAAACGTATTTCAAATAAAACTTGTTTAACTTTAACGTAGCTATACAATTTTTGTACATTTTTTGTGTAATTTTTTTGTGTTCGATGCAGTTTGTGATTTTCTACACAAAGAGATATTACGGTACTTGTATCTGAAAATGCGTAGTCTAAAAGGTATTTTAATGTTAATTTCATTTATATTTTCGTGGATTGATTGAAATGAAACGCGTATGTAATCTATTTTTTAATGATCACACTGCTCCCGAATATCTTACTGTTAATATATGTACTTACGTGTGTATTGCTGGTCCGTGCAAGTTATCTTTATTAACATGAAATTAACAGATTTTCGATTGATCTTGGTACAAATGATTTAGAAATCACAGTTCATCCTATGCGTGGAATCGTTAAACCAAACAAGCCGGTTCAGCTGACTGTTGAATTAATTGGCATGAACGAAGGATCATTTTTCAGTGAATTCTGGTAAATTTTCTTACTTATATTAATTCAGATATACACTGGAACTACAAAAACTACTATTTTGTTTATTTACAAAATTCTCTTCTGTCTTCTACTAGTTCCAGTGCTATAACTTGTACTAATTGAGCGTGTCACCACAGGCTGAAACAATTAATAAACAATTAATAAGCAATTAATAAATCAATAACAATTGATAATAAAAAAAGTTCTGTTCTTTTTCTTCCAGGATCAAATCGGTTCCGAATATACGCATCCCTTTTAACGTCAAGGTAATCGTACCAAAACTTGTAATTTATCATCCGAATACAACTGGAGATTTCACTCTAATCGATTTTTCGCAAACCGTCGTAAATACTCGAAAGTATGATTCCTTTGTTGTACGAAATATTTCTTCTCAAGTAGCTAGTTATGTGGTGCTGGGCGAAATAGACAACGAACTTATATGCGTTCGGGTAATTTATTTCAATTGCAACTAACGAAAGATGGAGACTTGCGAGCAGGAAATTATAACGAGTGTGCTCTTCGTAGGACATTAATCGCAAGAAGTATCCTGTGTACAGAGTTTTTGAAATTCGACCGATTCAAGGTCGTATTGGGCCATTCGAGGGTATTATTTTCGAAGTAGGGTACGTTATATTCTGAACAAATAATTGAGAACAATTTTGGATTTAAAATATCTACGATAAAGAAAAAGAAATTTCAATGTGTTAATAAATTCAACATGTATTTTAAATTTTCAATATAAATATTTCTAGTATCATTTGTTACAAACGGATTTGGAAAGAATATAAGAAATCCTCTTTAAAATAAAATAACTATGAAAATAAACAACATATGTTGTGTTTAATGAACAACATAAAAAATAATACGAAATTACTTGGTAAAAAAAGGATGTAATTTTAGGTTTACACCAATAGACGGTTTAACGCATTGGCGAGAGACGGTGGAAGAGAAATCGAACACACAAGAGAAGGATTTCATGGCTTTCATAAGAATCGTCAGAGTACACGTCACCGAGACCAAACACATTTTGAGTACATTGTATTTCATATATTTTCCACATGTTCCTTGTTTACTTTAACGAAGATGAAATAACAAATTTTATTGTGAAAAACTGCAGGAGCCAATGACAGTATACGAAACGCGCTAACTGAGGCGTTGCAAACTATTAATCATCAAAAACGTTAGTATTCCATATGTATAAACACTAATAATACCTTAATACTCGTGTATAAAGAAGAAAAGAACGCATGAATCGATGAATAACAAAATGCAGGATGCCATTTAGGAACATACCGGTGTTCTTGAAATCTGCTTAAAAGAACGAACATCAGACAAAATTCTTTTCGCCATTGCACTTGCCTCTTGAAATAGTTCTTCCTCGTGTCGAGAAGTTTTTTCATAAGATCGTTAATAAGACATATATTTAAATGATCTCGTTTAGCTGAGACACACTGTAATTTACATTATAAAAGTCTATTTCCGTTGAAACTTAAATATCCAAAAATATAAATGCATTACGGTCCAAGTTACATTCAACACTGTGATTATAATGAATTTATAATCTTCCCACATGATATATTTCCCATCAAGAATGATACTATGTAAATGACGTTAAATAATAACAAGATAAATTTTGTCTCTATCAAAAGCATGATCGAAACTTGAAGAATGAGAGATATGTCATCTAATGAACACTGTGAAGGATAAAGATCTGAAGTTTATTTTATTATTTTACAGCGCTATTAAAAACACAATCGAGACCCAACGAACCACAAATAATGAAATAATAAAATGAACATTGCAGGACTGTATTCGTAGCATGAAAGAAATCTTTTCTCAATGATACATTTCATATTTAATAATATTATAAATTTCAACGATAGATGTACCAATAATGAACGACTACTCTTCGTCCACGTTGACCGAAACCAGTATAGAATCTGGTCTGAACGATACCGTAAGACTCTGTCTCCATGGCGAAATGGAAGCGGCGCGTTTATGCTTCGAACCAGATATTCTCTATTTCGGTGAACTTCATGTCGGCGAACACTCACAGCGTGTACTTCGTATATCGAATCCATTAAAATTCGCAACATTACTCTGTAGCTATGTGCGTAACGCATCAGCTCGTTGCTATCCAGAAACTATAATGCTGAAACCGGGAGGATCTATAGAAGTGCTGTTGAAAGTTCGAGGAAAGGAGAATGGTATGTAATCGTTAAGATTGCGGATCTTTATGCGTTTAGAGGAAATTTAAACGTGCAGAAATGTACAGAATGTGTATAATACGCAAAAGTATATGAAATATCATAAATCTTTAGAAATATAATAAATAAGAGAGCTATGATAAAATATTTAGTAAATTTTTATACAAGCTCCGTTTAGAAACACTCGAGAAAGTTGAAATGAACATTTTCTAAAAATTGACTTCTTTTATTGCAGTTAATTCGTCATTCGAAGTTTACTTCGACACCGCAGCCGACTCGTGCGAATCAACGAAAACTAGACGTCAAACGAAGATAAAAGTAGGAAGGTATGCTGTACAATGTAGGGTGAACGTGAAACTGCTGACCACCGTGAAACGATCATGTTTACCACGGGGGCGAAGTATTTTCGATGACTATTCTGAAGGTAATTTTAATATGTGCTATTTTTATAATGCTCTTAATTTTCTCGGAATTTGCACTTACTAAAGATTAAAAGATCAAAAGATCAAAGATGAAAATAGACGACTACAAAATTATTATTCGTCTACAGGTGCATGGAAGCCCCTAACAGATAATAGAAAGACACCATCGATACAACCTCTTTCAGTAAGCTGTGTTAAGAATCGATATATGTATATTGTGAAAAAGTGAGTCGGAAATATACCGGGACATTTTTTTGTACGAAGCTTCGTTTCTGAGTAAATCGATATTAAAGATTTGTTAGTATGAACTATGCTATAGTGTAGGCCATTTTTTACAATCTTTTGTTAAGTACTCTATATACTTGTTCATATATTTTATTTGTCACCTAACGATTTAGTGTTGTGTTGTATTTTATCTTTAGATAAAACCGAAAACGATAAAGCCGAAGAAAGAGATCATTGAAATAAAATGCAAGGACGACGAAGAAATTATGCAAAAGGTTACTCATATTCCTAAGTGGAAACATAAAGATGTATCAGGAACTGTGAAATGCCTTGCGTCTTTGGGCAAAATGTTATCGACTCTAACTGCTAGTACCGAAGTTTTAATACCCCTTTCTCCTTTGCAAATATACAACGTACGCATGTATCCTACCTTATTTGCTTTTGGAATGGTAGGTACTTGATTAAATTTTTTTATACTTATATTTATTCATATCCTTTATATTCAAATTAAAAAAAAATCGTTATATTAACGTGACACTTCAAAATGTTTCTAACATTACTATATGTATTACTTACTTTATTATTGTTCACCTCTTAAATCTATTCCTTTAGACTGGGACCACCGAGCGGTGAAATGCGGCGTCTGTTACAAAGTTTTTTGGACAAAAATCGAACCCTCTTTAGATCCCTTGCGTGTGGAATTGGTACTGGGCTTGTTTAAAATAAAAACTTAATGTAATGTATTTTTGTTAATAACTTTTTAAGGAATACCTGGCGGCGGTTAGAATCTTCTGAATTTTACTCAGGAGAGTGTCTTTGACAACTTACGTCCAGGTCAAAGTCATTGGAGCTATGTCCCCTGTTGTCAATATTTTCCTATATTTTTACAACAGACATAATGCAACGGACATCATTTCAACGCTCGTGTGGTCCCAGTCTAAATCTGTTAATTTTTGTATAGTTTATGTCCTTAATCACTATACATGTACTATACATGTATCTTTGTATCCTTGACTAGAATTTCCTCCGTTCTCTGATCTCACAACTTTCTGATTTCTGGTTCCTCCTTCTATTCCTTCTCTCTTGTCCTCACTTCTGCTATTCCCTTTCCATATGTTGCTTCTAACCGTGTTCCAATATCTCCCTTACGTTATCACACGTATAACAAAAATAGAAATAGTACAACACTGTCGTAGGTTGTCCCAAGAAGTCGCAATTACCAACAGCTGATCGTCGAAAATTTGAACGACTTTCCAATCATGATTCGCCTCACGAGCTTGTCCTCCAAGTGCATTCATTTCCCGAAGGGGAATCTAATTATTTTGCCACCTGGTCTGCACGCCACGCGATTAGTTGAATTTCGAGCGCATCATATCGGCAAATTCAATGGTTACATTGATTACGTTATCAACAACAATCATTCGTTCGAGCTTGGTGTCACTGCTAATATCGTTGAGAAACAGTTATCATTGGACTCTCGTGAAGTAATGCTTGGCGAAGATTTGGTCAAGGAAGAAATCTATCGGCCGATGGATTGTACTGTTCAGATTAGGAATAAGTTGGATGCGAAAACGAGCTTCCGGTGAGTGATTTGTTCGAGTAAAATAAAATGATTCGCTGGCCAGGGAAAGTGAATTAGATTGTATGATATTATTGCATACGTTAATTTATATATGTCGGAGATGAAAGAACACCGGAGCCTTTGGAATTTTGGATAATCCCGCAACATTGTAACCTAGAGTCTACTATAGCTGTAATTGAACAATTGTAGTTATCCAATCCGATTGTAATTGTTCGAGAGTTGTGATAATGAGCTTGGGCTCGAGGCAACAGTCAGTCGCCGAACGTAGCCGCGGTCACGGGATGAACGCTTTGTCTAACAAAGGCATGGAATAATTCTATAGCTCTCCTTAAAAAGGAAATAGTTGTAACACTCGACAGTAAACATTCCAACGGTCTCTGTCCCGTAGCTCGCCACACGCAGACCCTATCTTCGAGTAAGATGATTGCCAGATGTCGATGCGTCTCCGCAGTACATGTTCAGCTAGCTCGAGGGCCCGTTATAAATCTTAAGATTTAGTCAACTAAAGTCCTTCAAACAAACAAACAGTCTTTGTCCCAACTACGGGAAAATAGGGGAGACCTATTTTTCAACGAGCGGCGTCTCCCACTAGCAACTTCCCCTCGAGGGCGGCTAGCATCTTTTT
>NT_177315.1:2242-40868 GCF_000188095.3 Bombus impatiens | reverse complement strand
CGACGAATCCGATGATCTCGTGTCCTTAGACACACCCCATTATAGTTTTCCTCTGTGGCATCATCGGGATGGGAAAGGCATTCTCGCTCGCGATCTCATCGATGAAAGGAGTAACCCTTCACGACCAGCGAATATTACGCGTCCGACTTAGATTTTGTGAGTACGTTCATCTATCATCCCGTCGACCGCGGATTCGTTATTGAACCTAGGATCATTGCCATTAGTTTCTCGAGTACCTAACTACCACGGTTACTTGTCCGGTTCTATAACAATCGTATTTGCACTAGTCAATGTCTTCTCTATTGCATAACGACAACGTGTAACCCAAACGAAGATTCGTTTCACGCCCCTAACCCTAATTCTAATGTAAACCCGACGTATATGAACGAACAATTTCTATAATTAAAATTCTGCCATTTTCAACCAGATGGGAAGTACCCGCAACGTGTTGCTTCTTCGTCGAACCAATATCGGGTGCAGTCCGTGGAAATGCTTCGTTGTTCAGTTATATATACTACAAGCCCGATTTTACAAGGTTCAGTTCTACCGAATTGATAATAAAATGTGAAAACAGCAGTTACAGTACTGTACGTGTGAGTATGCCAGTACAGACGCCCAAAGTTAACTTCATCAAAGACCTCATAAATGTCGGTGACATTCCACTAAACCTGCCGACAAAAACGGTCGCTGTTTTGAGGAATTTTGAATACATCGAAATTGAATTCGAAGTTGATACTTCGTCTTTGGTTCATGGATGCACTGTTAGTCCTCTTCACGGAGTATTGGCACCTCGTGGAGTTGCCATCTTCGAGGTAAATATGAAAAAACCTTACGGTTTATTTTAACACTCAATTGGTATCGTATTTCTATCGATTGTAAATGATATTAAGAATCCATAACAATTTAAATTAACGTAAGCTTACAAGCAGCATTACGATTATCCAAGTGTAGCCGATTTTGATGAAACTTTGAAGATTCATAGTGCAGTGGAAAATATTCCACACGTATTTCTCTTCTCTGTTATTTACTTTCTAATACTAATTAAGGATAATGTTGTCCTTTCTGAATTTTCCTAACATCATTATAAATTTTATTTCCTGATAGCGCTATAGATTTCTTTTACTTTCTTTTTTTAATTTATAGTAATCCTTTTGCCTTTCATTTTAGATTTATATCATGTTTACTTATCATTATCTTCTATTATTAATATTCTATAATATTCTATTATACTTTATTTAATTTTATCATTTTTCAATTAGTTTCTATTAGTTGTATCATTTTTTCTCTACTACCGCATTTTCCTTTTTCCTTCTGGCTTTAGATAACTAGACCTTCGCAAAATTTGTCCCCCTTTCTCTCTATCAACCTTCGCAGGCTCCTTTTATCTGTCATGACAGTTTTTATATAACTGAGATAATAAGAAATCTTATTTTGTGCATTGCAGATTTATTTGACATTTAGCTTATGCTTTCATTTTACTCTGGTGATTCGTCTAACGATACAGAAGCATGTGAACGTTCAGTTTAAAATCACAGGCAACGTAACGTTCCCGCAATTAAAGTTGCATCCGAACTCCATTAACTTACGGCGAATAAGTGCATCCGCGTATCAACATTGCTTAATCACCGCATCAAATATTGGAACGACTATGTTAAAATTGAGATTTCTACTAAATGAGTATCCAGAATTTCGTATTTCATTATCCTCGCAGAGGCAAGATCCTGGAATAGGTATGTTTAAATTCCAATTTATCGATAATCAATTAGCTATGCTATTACATTTATTTAGAAAAAGAAACCCCAAAAAAAGATTTTTAAATTGATCCAAGTTAGTTTAATACGTATATTGAGATATAAATATCTTCTCAAATAAAATATCGGATATACGACGAACACGATTTAGCATAATTAATTATAGATCAATTTCAATTAGTTTGATATACGTAGCAGTGTGATATTTAATAAAAATTTCACCCAGGCAACTTCTCTATATTTTTAACAGGCAATAAGGACACTATGCTTGCACCAAACACTAGCCAGGATTTTCATCTTCATTTCGAACCCATCGACTTGGCTAGTTACGCATTTTATCTCCCAATCATCATCAACGATGTACTCGGCCCTGCATTAATGACGAGCCACAGATCGTCTAAGCCTTCAGAATATTTGAAACAATTCAAAAATCATTATATCGGCGTACCTAATCTGACTCTGCAAAAATTGCCTCCTACCATCGTGACGATGCCGATTGATTGTACAGTCGCAGGACACTTGATTTTCTTTAACAAACTGGTGTTTCATTTCAACACCCTAACGAACAACGTAAGCGTTCAATTATGGAAACGACAAGGATAATCTTCTCGAAAAAAAACATTCGTAGTAAATGTTATAATTTTGCTTTGTATATTTTATATATTTCTGCATTCGATATGTGCTCTATAAATTTCTGCACCTTTCAATTCTTCGTAAACGCGCGAAAATTTGAAAATGAAAAATTGCAAAATTACCTTGGAAATAATCGCGATCGTTCTATTCGTTGTATATAAAATTTCGATTCTAAAGGTGTCAGACGAATTCTGCATAGAAAATCGCGAATCAATGGAGGAGAAGATCGTCCAAATAGACATCAGCAACTTCTCGACTGCCTCGTGTCCGTTTTCGATTCAATGGTCAGCGGGTGAAAAACCGATTGTTAACCCGGACTGCATTCGATGTACGTTGCAAAAAGGGGAAAGGTGTGCGTTCTCGCTGTCGTTTCAGCCCAAGTCTCAAGGAAGTTATTCCGTCGATGCGCCAATATTCATCCGCAATGAATCGAACGGTGAGATGTTTAATAAATTATGCCTCGTCGGTGAATATCCTGCCAGCACTATCAAGGCGGAATTTTCGGAAATATTCTTCGTACCTGTGCCGTTAAATACTTCGCTGGAAAAAAAGTTTCGATTGTATATGCGATACTTCGAGAAAGACGTGGTCATCTTGTCGAACATTATGCCACCTGAATATTCCAGTGGACAATATACGGAAAACCTACTTCTTATAAATTTTATCGACACAAATATCGTGCCTGCTTCCGAGTAAGTAATTCTTTGGAACACTATAGAAAATGTTGTGATTTTGTAATCGGCTGACTGCGGGTTTTTATGCAACTTCATATTTTTATTAACATGAATAAGGAAATGTAATTTACATAAACATCTGTATGGCTCGTTAAATATCGCCAACAGTACTTTATACTGTTATAGGCTGCATGTCCTAGCTTTTACGTTTACGGTTTGAGGTTAGGTTAGGTTTAAGGCAACTGATCGTATCCAGCGTTGGATAAAATCCTAGTGTAATAACGGATAACGAATTAAGATAAAGAATGAATCTAATGAACACTAATGAACAGGTATTTATCCGACTGACTTATATTCGGATAAAAATTAGTTCAGATTAAATTCTATATAATCATGTTATATGGTACATATACAGGGTGGTTGGTAACTGGTGGTACAAGCGGAAAGGGGGTGATTCTACGCGAAAAAAGATCTACGCGAAAAAAGAAGTCGAAAATATAGAATCACAATTTTTCGTTTGAGGCTTTGTTTTCGAGAAAATCGACTTTGAATTTACGCTCGGTACGCCTGCGGTACGTTATAACGCATCTCGCTGTAGATCGTTGTCTCGATGGAAAAATTGAAAAAAAAAATTTTATTCTATAAAATTTTCTAATCTAATCTAAAATTCTAATCTAAAAATTCTATTCTTTTTTCGCTTAGAATCACCCCCTTTCCGCTTGTACCACCACTTATCAACCACCCTGTATATTTATAGGTTATATTGTATATGTATACATATGTATACTTTACTATAGTATTTTCTGTGTCTTTGCATTACATGCATTTCGTATATTCGCAATGTTTAGGTAATGTCTCATAAATGCATAAAAATCCGCAACAGAGATACTAATAATATTTTGAGAAGTATCATTGAAACAATCAAATAAGAAGTACATATGTGTCTTCTTAAAATTAAATACAATATCGAAATAATCTTTATCGTAAACTGTCTTTTACCAGATACTCGGAATTGGAGGTGAAGATGGTTTTCAAAAGCGAGGTGTCTGTTTCCTTCCGCGTGATCGTTGAATTCTTTGACAGCGATGGAATGGCTGTCTGCCCTGTAATTGTTCATGCTACATCCGAAAACAGTTTGCTGACTACGCACATGTATATAAGAACCCCGATCATCGATTTTCAATGGTCACTGAGCATCGATAAAAGAGTATCTCGAGCTTCCAAAACGTCTGACAGTTTCACCGACGACGAAGAATATGAAGTAAACTCTTACAGGCCAGTAAGAGAATTTTCTTTTTACAAAAACTCATACTATGCGCATTATGCGCACATTGCGAATGCCTGGAACCTGTATATTTTAATTTCAGAGACAAACGTCAGAACCAAGAATAGGCATTCTCACGTATTTCGGTCGAAAGAGTCGAGTATCGATTGAAAAATTGATGGAAAGTAAGCTGAAACTAGCGGTGCACGAATCGCAGGTGGTCCCATACGAGAAAGAGGTTCTTAACAACGCCGATAAATTGGGGGAAGATACGAAGAAAGGTGTAGCAGAAATCCCAAACGAAAAATCAAAAGAAACCACCCCAAGATCCGAATCAAAAGTCGAAGATCTTCAAGAGGCAATGCAGTATCCCTTCTTTCCTTTTGATGGCGAGAGCGAGTGAGTTTCCTTCAGAGTTATACCATGTTTTACTGGCGATATCATGTTTCACTGGTGATATCTGTTAGATGTGCCAGTGATTTACGCCAGTGAATGACGTAAGTCGAATATTTTTCGTGCAAAAAATCTCGCATATTATTGCATAGAATAATATAACGTGAGATAAATTAAAAACTCAACTTCCTTAAGTTTTAGACTTACACCATTTTCATAATCATCAGTCCAGATATAGGTAAGCGAAAGTATATGCATAGCGGAAGAATTTTCAACATCGATTTATCCTGAAATAAAGCTCCGTACGAAAATACTGTTACTCTACATTTGCAACTTACCTTTTCATAATAGATTCACTCTTCTTCAAATTGTATCTCTAATTTGGACATATCTTCTGTAAAAGAAATGAAGCATGACAGAAATATTTTATAATTGCCTCAGAACGGCTGTGAATAGCTTCGCTTTTTATCTTTATATGTTATTTCAATTATAGCGAGTTTGAAATTTATATGAACCAAACGCTAAAGGCCGCCGAAGAGTGGATGCACAGTGGGCCTTTCAAGTTTAACTTTTATGCTGACATTTTGTGCATTAAAATGGCACTGTCCAAGTATTATTCAAAGAAACCAACAGAGTTTAAAACTGCGACACGGAAAAGCCCGGAATTAGGGTTCGTGAGCGTGCTCGAATCGTTGATAGGACCGACAATTTATGATTACATTGGACAATTGTGAGTATTATGAAACTAACGATGTAATTCTGATATAACGATATTAATATAATATAATATAATACGATATATTTGTAATTTGAATTTTATTTAGAGTTTTCTAGTTACATAAAACATCCTGTATATGTACATGTACGTAAATCTGTTTTCGTTCCGCAGCAAAGAACTGCCAGCAAAAGATATCGACAGGGTAAATTACGTATATAATCTTTACGACAATATTCTTCAGTTCTTGACAAAGTATGGGGCTTACTTGTGCCACGTTCAACCACAATTTTTACTCAATTACGAGGAATACATCGTTCTTCTAGAAAGTTCACGCTCTAAAGTAATTATAACGCTAAATTTTCTCATAGAAAAGAATTCGATCCTGAAAGGATTAATTAATATAAGCAGGGGAAGTTCTTCTGTCAAATTCAAAAATAAAAATTCAAAATTTCCAACGCTTTAAAAGTAAATATACTACAGAAGAGAAAATAGAATTATATAAAACTTGTCATAGTAATATTATTATTATTATTCATTTTATTGTTACTGGCATTCTTGATTCTCAAGAAATTTATACTGCAGGCCTATACACGAAGATCGGGGATAGAGCTATCGATGCAAGAAAAATTGTCACCGCTGAAGTTCGAATGTCGTAGCAAACAATGCTGGCTAGATGTGATCTTACAAACGTACAAATGTTTCGTATTACCGCTCGTTCTTGAGAGCAAAGGTAAAGACGAATCTTCGCCTTCGTTCACCCCGCAATGTTCCAGACGATCTACTATTCAACGAGCATCTACAGCGCCTTCTACATCGAGGTTCGTCTAAATTTATACATATATCAGACGTTGCTCTCAAACAAATTGTCACCTACTTTTAATTGTCACAAAGTATGAAACTTACTTCCCCATGTGATTTTTTCTTCCCTTTAATGTGTCTGTCGTTATTATTCAGCGGATCTTTACGCATTTATGGAGAATTTATTGCAGGATGCAGTAGGATTCCTACGCGTAGCATAATTTTTGCTCAAAGAATTGCAAAAGTTAATTGGAAAATCACTCGTTTGAATGTTCCAGCTTCCGCAAGCAATACGAAACTCACAATACGATAATTGGAAACATCAGCACAGAAATATCGTCCAAGTCACCTGACAATAATTATTCTTTTGATGAATCATTCTTATTGGAATGGTTGCGTCAGCATTACGAAGAGGCACGTAAACAAGAATGGATGACCGATCGTCGCGTGGTTTTAAATCCCGATGAAAGTAAAGATGTGGCAGAGGCTCGTGGCATCGAGAATTTCGACAGAGATTTATCGGATTCCCTTGTCTTAATTGCTGTCACAGCTGCTTACTGTCCTTTTCTCATTGAGGAAGAGTTGAGTGGAATTTATGTCCGTCCACGAAGTTACGAGGAGGTAATACAGCATACAATGGCTGACGAAAGCATTCGAATACTCTTAGAAGCTTATTACGTATATGTTATGCAAAATAGTATTATATATTTTCTAATATTTTGCAATTTCTATAATATTTTATAATCTTTATAATCAGTAACGAGACACGACCATCGTGATTATACTGGTCAAATTTGTAACTGATCTGAAAATGTACACAAAGCAAATGTATAAAAGTTACAAAACATCTACTGAAAACACATACTTCGTAAAGATCACCAAAGTATTTGAGCAGCTAATTATTCGTTAATAATTATTAAATATTAGTTACTAATTAAAGTATATACTACATTGATAAGTCACAATATTTAACGAGATGATCTTTAGCGCTAATTGTACGTTTAAAATTATTTTGCGCTGTATACTAACACTTTGCGGACTGGAGACGCGAATTCGCGTTTTACTTCATGTAGTATCCTATAAAAATGTTAACTACTGTTGAATAGATGCTATAAAAAGAATGTTACGAATGTGTATTTAAACTACATGCTTGGATAATACGAAACCATTATTAATATATTAGATATAATATTGTTAGGAAAGTTCGTTCCGATTTTTAAGGAATTTAATCAACGTGAAAAATCATATTGGAAAGTTTTTCGCCGAAAGACCCGAGAGGTTCTGGAGGGACGGAGGTTTTGCGGATTCAAGTTGCGTGAAACATGAAGGAAGGTTGTGGAATAAAATTGCACCTATATAATTCAATAAATGTGCATCGAATCGAAATGTAAATTGCAACGAACTTTCCGAGCGATCTTTTGAATCTTTTCAATCACTGCAAAAATACGCGGTAATTCAGGCTATATGCTTATCAGAGCGTACGGTCCACAAAGTGCTAATTATTCACTAATGATGCATGCTTGCACAAAATGTCTGTACATTTTCGAATTGGTTTCAAGTTTTACTACTACGCTCACGATAGTCTCATTAAAGAATACCGTATAGTGGCTGTGACACGTTCGTAAAAATGACCAATATACGCACTTTATTATCGAAGGCACTGCACAATGCTATTTGCGTGACAAACGCGTGGAAGAAGATGCGACTTGGTTTTGTAATTTCACCATTGGAAATCATCTATCCAAACTGCGTTAAAATGTTGATGTTGGTTAGATATTTATTTAACATACTGCCAACGTATACCCCTAGGGCTAAGGTAGGCGAACGTCTACTTCTGTAGGGATACAATTTTTATAGAAATCTGAAGCTTAACGATGTTTGCAGATTAAATTTAGCTGCCCCTTGACCGAAACTGTAACCAGGCAACTAAATTTCACAAATCCAACCGTACACAGCGTCGGTTTCTTGCTGTTGTTTTTTGACAACGATAATGAATTTTTTACCATAGTATCGTCACAACCGATCATCAATCTTAATAGCCACGGTACTGCCATAATAAAGATACAATTCCACGCTAAGAAAATAAAAGAGACTAAAGGTAACTACTTTCTCTCTTCAGCATGAGATAGAGTTTGACTAACATTTAGAAGGTTTGAATTATCTTCCTTTTCCTGTATCCTACGTAACTCAAAATTTATTATTCTTAATGCGAGGAACGTTATTTTAGTTTCGATTTTATCGCAATCACCAGCATCCCTTTCTCAACAGCTTATTTACTGTTTTGTGGATCCACGATTGGTCCTCATTTTAGCAAGAATCAAATGTTCATTTTGGAGGGTCAAACCGACTGTTTAGGAATTACGAATGAATATACGATATGCAGCAAGCTGTACCAAGCAGTCGAAAAAACTCTAACTATCAATGTACCGTATGAAAATTCGACGGAATACGAAATTTGGGCGTCGGAAGAGCGACCAACTAAACCGAGTAAGTAAGCTTACTTTCCAGACATTAGTATAAATCGATAACTAAACGATGATTATAAATATTCGAACGTTGCTTGTAGATTAAATTTTCGACATCGAGACTGCGTAGGATGTGGCCGAATAACATGTACAAGCGGAAACAAGATGATTCCTTATGAAAAAATAGGAACAAAATGTGGAATAAAATTTTGTCATTTAAGGTTTAGTTTTCGAGTAAATCGAATTTGAAAATTTATCAAGTATACTTGAATATGGCTAATTCCAGACTGGGCAGTGCTAAATAATCGACAGGAGGTTGTTCTACGTGTAAAAATAAGTCGAAAATGTAGAATAAGATTTGTCCGTTCGGGGCACCATTTTCAAGGAAATAAAGTTCGAACGCGTTCAGTTAAGAGCATGTTTAGTACACGCGATTAATAAATTTTCAAATTTATTTTTCTCGGAAACAAAGCGTCTTGAGAAAAAATTGTATTCTGCATTTTCGACTTATTTTCACACATAAAACGACCTCCTGTCGATTATTTGGTACTGGGCAGTCCGCAGTTAGCCATGTTCCAGTATACTTGATAAATTTTCAAACTAAACCTTAAATGAAAAAATATTATTCCATATTTTATTCTTATTTTTTCATAAGAAATCACTTCGTACTCGGTTGTACGTGTTATTCGGCCGCACTCTGTATATAACATGTTACAGAAAAGCTGTTATACAGCATTAAGTTATACCTGTACAATATATGTATATTTTTCTTTAACATATTACAATTCGAATAATAATTTTTAATATACTCGGATCTAAAGATGCAATTATTTTATAGATACTTTGAAACAGACGCGATGGTCTGAGCTACGTTTAAGAAAGATACCTCGGAGATTGTTTTTAAATCAAAATTCAATCGTAGTCAAAGAAGGTACTAAAATAGCCCATCTATCGGTCACAGTGGCGTGTCTCTCGCCTTCCCATCGAAGCTTTTGGATCATTTTTCAATCAAAGATGGGCGACTTTATTATTCAAGTGCGTATAAAACGCGTTGACGCTATATCGTGACAGTGATTTAATTTAAAGAACAATGTACGATTGCATACGTTGTCAGTAGGTTCTAGCAGTCAAGATGAATAAAAGATGTGATACAAAGATACTTCAGTGGAAGCATCGTTAAAGAATAACAATAAAAAAGAAAATCGGTATAAGCCGGTATGAGAAATATTTACATCACATAATAGTCAGAATATATCATAATACTTTTACGACCTACCTCTTTTAAGCTCTCGTTCGTCATTCATTGAAATTGCGGTCGTAAAAGATATTTAATATCATCTGTCTGTAATAGATGTAAATATTCCTGATGTATTTATATTAGGTTGGCCCAAACGTTTTATAAGGAAATAATAGATACGCAACATTCTTTGTTTTATATTATTTGATCAAATGTCGTGATTTAATAATCCATTTTGCTCTATTAAGATAAAGACCACAACATTTGGCAGATTAGGTTACATGTTTGTATACAGATGCTGTAAAAGACATGTTTTGTAAAAGAAAGACACTCTTGAGACAACCTAATATTTTGTACAGTAGCAATATATCTTCGTCAACGCTCATCTCGTATATCATTTTTGTTGCTATAACCGTTTAACGACACACGCAATAACACGTCTGTCACATGACGTGACATCCTATAGAGATGAACATTTCCAACAGCTTGATTTGAAATATAGATAAATTCACAATGGCAAACATCACTAACCGATAATATCGTCGTCGAATGGGACGAACAAATTGAAAAATGCATTTGCACGGGACAGGACTATTATAATGAAATGTGTCGCTTGAATCTGACTGTGCCAATACCATCGAAAAATAAACAACTTTGGAGTTGCGTTGCTTACATGTTTCAAAAGACGCTGGATCCTAAAGAACGACTCTTTTGGTCTCGATATTTAGGTACGTACCCAAACTGATGAATTAATTGAGGTTAAGGGTTTTCAAAGGAATCCACGTGCTTTGGATAATCTTCAGTATTCTGTTTTTGTTTTCTAACCTCTTGCGAACGTGGCTTTTCCAACGCCATATACTGTTGCTAATTCTGTTAGTTTTTTAATTAATTATTTTTATTCGTTTCGATAAAATATGTATCTAAATATTGGGTGTGGAAAAAGGCATCGGTTACTGAGAAACACGAGGATCGTCCAGAAAGTAATACCCATTTTCAAATAACAACGATACAGATGCACCTGAAACAGTTTTCTTTATTTGTAATTTTAGTATACATACTAATATTCCATCCTTTCAGAACCTGTCACGTTTTTCGCAGCAAAAACTTTTCAATATGGTCTTCCATGTCCACCAAATTCCTTAAAAATCGAAATGAACTTTCCGGACAACCCAATACTTTCTGAACGACCCTTGTGTTACGTTCGGATAGTAGATCGTTAGGGTATTCGAATAATTTGTGCTCGGATAAGGTGGAGGGTCTCTATAGGTACATGTGGTTTATTTAATTTAAAGATTAATTAATTTATATGATTTCCATTGCATGAAGATACGCAAATTGGATTACGTTTGATTCGATGGTTAATGGGAAATAGTGCGGACTCTGCTGCTATGGAGTTTAGTCATATATTTGATGCGACAGTGACTTATAACGTGATAATATCCGACACATCTGGTATTCTTCGATTTCCCAAGACGTTTACCATAAACGGTTAGTACAAAACACATCGAGCTTTTAAATTCTATTTCTTCCTTTCTATTTCTTCATAAATAAATAAAGTAACTGCAGACAAAAAATATGAAAAATATTAAAACGAATAAAACATAAAGAAAGTCAGATGGAGATATATAAATAACCACGCATAATCAAAAAGATGTATGTTACATGAAAAATTAACTTTTTCTTTTTTAATAAAAGAAGAGGAAAAGGAAATGAAGGATATACAGGGTGTATCACAACACCGGGACCCACTTCAGAAGTGGACAGGAGGCACAAAGACAATGAAGAAAATTCGCACAAACGTGTGTCCTATCCGACTCTCGTTTCAAAGTTATAGCCTTTTTCGTGTTTCGATAATCCGTAACTGCTTATCTCCATAGAAGGTGCTCGAAATGGCTCCACTCTGTCTGTATTGTTCGACACATACCTGGAATTTTTGAAAGATCGCAAAATTATTTTGCACGACCATTGTGAACTTGCATAGAGACCTTCTACGATGATTAGCACTTGCGAATTGCACGGACGTGTTTGCCTGCAATAATAATAATTCCTTTACGTCGACATAAACTTTGTACACTGAGGAGGTAGCACTCGCTTGCTTTCATGTTGAAAGGTTAAAGTACGTTCGAATGCCTTGAAAATGTTCCATTCAATTCTTCAGAAATTGTCTTATAAATAAGACAATAATAATATGGAATGACTTCGCAGGTTTTCTTATTTAACATTTTTTGCATTCGAGTCGCGATATTGCCTCAGATAAAAACAAAGCTCGACAATTGTTTCATTACAATATTTTTTATTTAAATTATTTACTATACGTGGCTGGCTATTGCGAGCGCAGTAATATGAAATTCTAAAGAACGTCTTATAAATATTCTAATAGTTTAATAAATAATAGAATTCTAATAACCTTTAAGACCCCAACTCAGAAGTAACTTCCTTTACGATCGCGCTACAAGCTTTTCCGACCAAGATTTCACGCGAATTTTTGCGTGTTTCGGGCGGAACGTGGTTTATTGAAACTGAAAAGTGATTCTAACTTTGAAACAAGGTAGAAGACAGAACACATGTTCGTACGAACATTTTTCCTTGTTTTTCTACCACCTATCCATTTCTCAAGTGTGTGCCACGTGTTATGATACACCCTGTATAAAAATTGTTCATTCAGACGTAAGGCCTTCTGCTGACAATGTTCCAATGAAGATACACCTCTCGCCATTCGTAGATCAATTATGCCAAATAACAATGACGTTAGTCTCTGTTAACGGAAATGAACGAAGAGTGTATAAAGTCAGCTTCTTACGCGTATAAAAGTAAGTTATAAACGAATACGACATTTGTAATAGATCGTGCTTATTTATTAGATGTCAGCATTATACAGGGTGTGTCAGTATATCGTAAATATATGAGTAATAACAAAGCACGTAATTCTTAAGATTTACTTTGTTAGTGTAAAAATTGTTAAAAATGCTGGCCATCGTACTGCATACACAGGTATGCTCCCCGAATTAAATTTGGTACGGTAACTTAACCTCCGCGATCACCGGATTTGTCATCCTTTGATTTATATCTATGGAGTCATATTAAATGAAAAGTTTATTCCGAAGGCAATGCAAGTGTTGTACGATTAAAAGCGAGAATCATTTTAGCGTTCGAGAAACTAAAAACGGAAAATACGTTGAAAAGCGTGCATGAAAATGTAACTGGGACACCCTGTATTATAGAATTTAAAATCTGTTTCTTTTTTTGCGAACGACTAAAGGTATAGAATCCGCGATAGAAATCCGATAGAATCGATGATATTAGTATTTTTGTACTATTAGTATTATATTATATTATATTATAATTTGTTTATCATATATTATTTTCAACTATGCAGAGCTTCGTTTTTCTATGTTTTCATGTGTCACAGTGCCCTCTCTGCTTCTATTATAATTATTTGACGTTGCATTATCATGTGAGCCGAAATTTGTCATGGTTTCCTCTAATTTTGTCAAACACGTTAGCAGAAAACGTAAATATCACTTACTAAATATCTACGTTCGTATCGTGGCTCTAAGCTTTTACCGAAATGAATATATTATACCTCCTTAGTATTAGATATTCAAATCTTTCAATAAATTTCCCGAACAAAGAGGACAAATAAAAAATGATTTATTAAAAAACCGAATTTTGAATCGATTATTTCTCAAATCGCATATTTTATCATTTTAAATTATACATGAGAATGTTTGATGAGTTGTGTCCATAATTAGTCATCGTTAGTGACGAATTCAAGTCCATGCATTACAAGTACGTCCAACATTAACTAAATATTCATATACTATATAATTATATATAATATACATATGTATAACATATACTTAAATTTTTACATATAATAACACAAACATTAATTGATTAAATTCGAATTTTCTACGGATATCCATATCTTCTAACCGACTATAGATTGTTTTTCCCACGTCGGTAATCGCTGCAGTCTTATAATATTATCAGCTTACATTACTATATTATATTTGAAAAGGAAGTTTACTTTCAAGTAGACGCGAATCGAAACAGAACAAATTCCAAAATCGCTACGAGTATTCTGAAAAATGAAAGGATAGCGTTTTAATTATAATATTATTTACAGAGTGATACAATTAGCAATTGGTATTTGTTATGTCATACGTACTTGATTATCACGGGAGGTACATAGTCTACGGAACTACGTAGTAATTATCTACGGCAAGCGTTATCCTTCTCTATTCACGAGAAAAATATTTTAGAAGCTCCATCAGTCCCAACCGACTTAAATATCAACAATACGTAATTTGTAGACAAGATTTCCTGAAAAATCGTAGAAACCATATCGTGAGTTTACGTAATTAGTATAATTGTATTTAACGTTAGCCAAACATCACAATTATTATAAGACATTTTAAATAGTAATATTTATGATATGAAAGTCGATAAGTTTAATTAGATAATTTTGATTAGGAATGACCATTATAAATGATTAAAATTTCTTTGTTTACTGGTAATGATTATCGATAACCCGAATTTCATTTTGGTTACTGATTTTTCATTACTGATAATCGGTATATATTCATTAGCAATATAAAAAGTAATTAATTATAAAACTTATATATTTTCTTAATCGAAAATCAGTATGAAAATGTATGCAACAAACAATAAAATAAAAGATATTGATGTATAATACTAATACAAATGTCGATAAAAATATTACGATAAACTACGATATCTTTTATCCCATTATTTTGTTTCAAATATTTTCATACCGTTCTTTTGCGTAATAAAATATATGAGTTTTATGATTAAATTCTTTATGTTGTCAATGAATACTAATTTTATCAGTAATGTTAATAACGATTGACAATAGTCGAATGTAACTAGAAAATGCTTTTGTGGTCGATACCGATTAACGGTAACTACAAAAAGATTCCGGTCATTTATATCGGTTATTGACGACTAAAATTAAATTTCCGTCATCGAGAATGGTTATCGATAGCCAAAAATTAACGTGGTTATAATGATAATCAGAACGACTAAGAATTAATATTTCTTAGTTAACTCATTTTTTGAGAAATTTCTCATTTAGATAAACATTATATTTGAATAATCTAGATAACTCATAAATATTAATTTATAGTCGTTCTGACTAAAATCGTCCTACTCTCTGCTTATCGTAAATAAAGAAAAATGCTGAATCGCGTGACTGTAAAATATTTCAACAATTTGATAGCGATCGATCTCGCCACAAATTTTTCAAACGATCAAATTATTAATATCGTGAACTTCGACAGTTCGAACAAGGCTATTACGAACGACAGAGTTGACGTAAATACTACGAATTTGATACGATTCCACTGACACCCGGCAGAAAGAAAGAAAAAAGAAAAGAAAAAAAGAAAATTTTTTGATGTACTTTTTTAACATATTAGCTATCATTCCATGGAATGTAAAAATTCGAAATGTTGAACTTCTTCTTGTGCGAAGCATTTACGGAAGATTACCGTTTGTGTATCGTGAGACGCAACAAGTTACATACTTCCGCAGTGCGGAATTGCAATTCACTCGAAATGCATCATTTCTGAATTACATCTGAAAATCAGATACAGGTGACACTGCGCAGCTACGTACAACGGCGTGCGGAAAAGAAAAAAAAGAGAGAGAAGCCTGGCAGAATACGGAGCGAGTAAGAATTATTTGTTTCATTTTGCTTAAATGCACACTGTTTACACTTGGCAAACATACCTAAGCTTCGTAATGTAACAATTTCTATTGCCGTTAAATACACTTGCACTTCACTGACAATGTGCTTTATCACACGATTTTCACTTATTCGTCAAGTACATGACTACAACTATGATAACACATGCCACGGCCAGCATATGCGTGATATCTACGTGAGACAATTAGTAAAATAAGCAGAAGCATTCTCTTGCTCCTCACCACTCCTGCTAGGTAGGTAGAACTCCTTTTAATAGTACGATAGATGAATACGCGTCACTCTCCTTTGATGGACAAATGTGGTCCAAATTTTGACATCGCTTATTCAATAAGAAGACGAATTGTAGTTTTTAATAGAAGGGTATATGTATATAGAAATGGATAATACTGTTTTATACAGGTTTTCCTATGACGTAAATTATCATTTGTTTTTCTAAGTAAATAAATCACAAATAAATAATTCGTCTTGCTTCCTTGCACGGACCCTCTTCAAGTCGTTTTATTTAAATACAAATAAAATAAGTAATTATTCGTACGCTGTGGCTTCAAAAATGGTTAGGGGTTAAAACGCACGTGACTTGAGACACCCCTGAAAGGGATGGCTTAGGAATGCAAGATAGGTAAGTACGGTTCCAAGTTCATATCAAAATCAACATCCTGCGAAAGGTGAAAGGATTCCAGTGACGTCTGCTCGTGAGCCGAATGCTGCAAAACAGCATAACGAAAAATTAAAATTCAATCAGTAAGTAATAAACTAGTAAAAGCGTACGACTTGCATAATTTAGTTATTATATAATACGCATGATATTTCAAAGACGTTTTGGTCAAAAATATTAGGCTATCGTAAAATAAGAAGCTCTAACAAAGATATTCAACAATTATAATATGTTCTTTCACAAAATCGAAAAATATAAAACAACATAACGTTGTAAAGAGATAATCAATAAGGACACGTAGATATACATAATGACAGGAAAATACCGAATGTTTTATTTTCTAACATTTCTAAGATAGGTCATTATTTTTTGAAAAACAGTTTTTTTTTTTAATCTAGGTTTAAGTTTTTCTGTATTTCCTGTTTAACAAAAATGTATTAATATTTATTTGACATTGACATTTGTCTGAAAATGTCATCTGTCAGATATCCTTTACTCTTATATGAAGCGGAAACTTACCAATCTTTTTCAGCTAATAACAATATTTCGTTTAGATATTTACAGTTGTATAAGAATTGATTTATTATTCTGTTATCTTAATGATTGTCAATTTATTTCGATAGTAAGGTGGAAAGATCAATATGCACGTGTGCATGAATGTTATTTATTAATATAGTTTAGTAAATATAAGCTTAGTAGCAAACAAAAAATTCCATAATTCGTTCACTTGTCGCTACATTTTAATGATGGTTCTACACGAATAAAAATTGTTAAAGGCGAAAGCGAAATGAGGTTAGTTTCACTAAGAACACGTGGTAATGACAAGGAAAAGATTGAACTTAAAATTGATGAAAACTGATTACAGAGGGCAGAGACTAACCAGTAAAAAATGATACAATACTATATAAAGCAACAATTCCTGATACAAAGCAAATGCTACTAAATATTTCAAATACAGGGAAAACCACAAGTTCCATATATTTAAGATATTAATGCAACAATTCTATTAAACAAATTAATTTTTCAAATAGACGGTTCAACTGAAGTATTATTATAAATGAGCTTGCATCTTTAGAATAAAAAGTGAGAAAAGTAGTCAAAGGAAGAAAGTATATGCTAAGTAACAATACACTACAACTAGAAGAAGCTGAAGAATATAGAACCAGAATAGGAAAGGACAATAATATAGTTCTAAGATAACTAATGACTCGAGGAAACTTGAGAAGCGATGTAGAAATATTGTTTCCAAAAAGTCATTGTGGAAAGTCAAAATGGAAATACTTATTATACTTATTGATACTTTTATAATAATATTTAACAAAAATATCATCAATTGTCTCTCTTTCTTTTCAGCTGACCTGTACCAGAGGCGAAAGGCAATACCTTCTCTATAGTCAGAAGATAGAAAACAGATACCCCAAGATGGGCAACGCCGATTATATGCAGCTTACTATACCTAATTACTCATATGTTTTCAACTTTGAAAAAACTTACTCTTACACAAATTCTCTAACATGGAGTAGAAGCCATTACCCAAACTGTTTCTTATATTGTGGGATCTACGCTGTCATAATCTTTGGTGGGAAACATTACATGTCAAATAGACCAAAGTTTAACCTCAGAAGCAAACTTGCTTTGTGGAGTGCAATGCTTGCATTATTCTCCATTATGGGATTTCTTAGGACAGCACCAGAAATGTTTCATACGTTAAGGCATCATGGATTTTACTATAGTATTTGTTCACCTAGGTAATTTCATTTTCCCATTTTAATTTTTAAAATATTTTCAGATGACTAACAAGTTTCAAAGTTAATTAAGAAATAACTTTGTATATTTATGTCTTAAATATATTATTCAAATAAAAATTGTTTATTTTCAATTCATTTTATCAATTTATTTCTTCTTATTAGATTTATCTTATTACATAAATATTCTATATCCCTACTATTTTAAAAACTAAATGTTGGGTATTTGTCTATGTTATAGTCTGATAAATTTTGAGACATATAACACATAATATTATTTTATATAACAACAATATTTCTAAAATGCTAAAAACTTAATTACATATATTATTATTTTTTACAGCTACCTTACACAAGACCACGTTTCTGGTTTTTGGACATTCTTGTTTATCTTATCAAAAATTGCTGAGCTCGGAGACACAATATTCATCGTGTTGCGAAAGCAACCGTTAATCTTTCTACACTGGTACCATCACATAACAGTTCTTCTTTATTCGTGGTTATGTTATATAGAAACTACAGCAACAGGCAGATGGTACACCGTAATGAATTACTTCGTCCATTCATGGATGTACTCTTATTATGCTTTAAAAGCAATGCAATTCAGCCCGCCAAAATGGGTTGCCATGCTTATCACTACGTTACAACTGGTACAAATGGTTGCCGGTTGCGCTGTAACTGCTATGAGTCACTATTACGTAGCAAGTGGACGAGATGATTGCCACGTTCAGCTTTACAACGCCAAGCTTGGTATGCTGATGTACATCAGCTATTTCATTCTCTTCTCTATATTCTTTAAGAATAGTTATTTGTCTGGCAAACATACGAAGAATGTCGGAAAAAAAGATTATGCTAACGACAAGCTCAAGGCTAACTAAAATAGCATTTTTTCAAGAACGCTTTTCAATGGCAGTTTATGAAAATACCTTCTTACGAGAAACGCTGTTCGATTGATTATCATGTAGATATAATCATGTGGTTTTTTTTATATAATTTGAAAGAATGCACTAAAAAGCCCACCGAGATATTTAAAAAAGAAACGTTATTCATAATTAGTTCAGGAGCAGGACTACTTTTATGAAAAACAATCGACGAACTTCGGTTCGGAATTTAATATGAATTTTTATTAAATTTAATATAACATAATATTGATTGAAGTGTTCCTCGTCAGAATCTTTTATGAAGACATAGAAACGCATTTCAAGATAACTTTTGAAAATTTTGTTCTAGTCTTCGTTAGCATAGTCTTAAAACGTGGCTATGGTAGAATGCTCAAATAGAATAGAAAATATAGAAATTTTACGATAATCTCAAATGCTGCGCATATTGAATCTAGCAATAAATTATATGATGTCTAACGCCTCGTTTACATTAATTTAATCTCGAAACCTCTTTATTTCCATATTTCACTATTGTTTACTCGATTTGAGATATTCTTTTGAATTCCTATTATCATGCTTCTTTTATTAATCAAGTCGCTTGACTTCGAGTAATTTGGAATACCTTACTAATGTAAACTTGTTTTTACTCTTGACTTGAAGTGTACTTTCAAGCCTCAAGCAAGCGTACACGCTATTTAGTTCATTAGATTTTTATTTACGATAAGTACTTCTCTATTCAGGAAATAACACACAAAAATGCACAAGACAGTTCGCATAGTTTATAATTTTCACAATATTATTATGAACAATAGAGTCAACATGGATACTGAAACTTTGATGCGATTCTATTGACAAAAGAAAATGGCAATTCTCTGTTAAATCATGAGACAAGTACATATATTTATATGTAAGTATACCATTAATTTTGCAATAAGAAATGCAATCTTATTTGTTACATGTGTAGCCATTGTGTTGGCTATGCCAATTGAACATGGCCGGCGTAATTTCTTTGAACATTCTTAGAAGCTTTTTCTTGGCTTCACTATTTTTCTCTAATATTCGTCTGAAAAAAATTTCGTCCAATTTCTGTTCAAAGTATTAATCTTTTTAAACGTATCGTCGAAGAATATTATACAGTAGACGAATATTAATCTTGTAGTCATTAACTCAATATTATGTATAATATTCTGTTAAAAAAGAAATTCTATTCATAGTTGTATAATTTAAATGTATGTATATAGATATAGACTTTCTATACAGGGTGCTTTATATATTTTATCATATTTTATCCTCCATAAAAATGAAAAAAAAAAAATTATACAATATACACACAGATCCAAAAATCGATTAGAACTATTCCTTTCCGAGATATGGATATTTCCTGTTTATGATAATATGTTTTAGAAATGCTTGAAATATGTTTTAAGAAATTGCTGAGACTAATTTCAGTACTAACACAACACTACAGACGTTCGTCCACTGGATATTAGAATTCATTACCCTGATAATCGCATATTTATGAGATTATTTTATTCCGATCTTGAAATAATAGTTCCATTCTAATATTTACTTCGAATAGAGATAAGCTTACGATGTTTCTAATTAATGAAGTAAGCTTCTATGTTACGTAATTTATTACATTTTCTAGATGCCCAAGAGGACTTTACACATCGAGATGAACTTATAGGAAAGCTACTTCCTCCACTTTCGATGATTTTTTAAAGGTCAACATATTCAACGAGTTTTTCCTATACATATAACCGGAAGCCTTGGATCTTGACATAGTTTCAACAATTAAAAATACTACGCTGCCGAAAGATTGTGGTATCCGAAAAATTGACAGACGGCGCCCAAGCTAATGCCACCAACCTCATGCGTGCTTCGTATGAAAGCGTATGATGTATCGTCTACAGGAATCATCTCATTAAATTTTTTTACGAGCAGTTTGCATTCGCAAACTGAATCGTATATGAAACTGATAGATATGTATAATGTATAATCATATTATACAGGGTGGTTGGTAACTGGTGGTACAAGCGGAAAGGGGGTGATTCTACGCGAAAAAACAAGTCGAAAATATAGAATAACAATTTTTCGTTCGGGGCTTTGTTTTCGAGAAAATCGACTTTGAATTTTCACTCGGTACGCGTCGTACTTTATCACGTCTCGTTGCAAACCGCCGTGTAGCAGGCAACCGATACCAACGCGTACGCTTACTGTTTCTTACAAATTTCTTACGAATATCTTGGAAATTAGAACCATCCGTAGGGAAAAGTCATTCAAAATCATACTGCCGGTAACATATTAAAAAATGGTTGAAATCATTCTAATTTAAAAAATCATGAAGATGAAAAATTAACACTAACAAAATTAACAAAATCATTAACACTTAGCCAACCGAATAGGGAGATCTCCCCTCTGTAAAGTACATCGCTGCGTGACCGAACAGGGAGATCTCCCTTTTTGACTTTTTTTTTTTTGTTATTATCAGTTATTGTTTATCTGGAATTGTTCCCAATTAATTGCGCCACTTTTTCTGCTTTTACAATGTACAGCATATAATAAAATATAGCGATCTAGTGGTGTTAAAATTAATTCAAATATTACACTATCGGTTATGACTAAATAAAGTTATAATCGAACGATACCACATTGTAAAAAGATATTAAAATGCATTATGAATTTTTAATTACACCTTCGAGTCGCGTTATTTATCTCTAGTCATCTTTAATGTTTGTAATTTTACCTATATTTTTGTATACTTCTAATGTATACTTTCAATTTGATAGTTTGTATAAACGATATGTGAAATGGTTAAATAACATCATTACCGCAAAATATAATTGACCACTTAAATAATTTTTAGACTCTTTTGTTTTTTAAGTAGTGAATATTAGTCCTCGATGTTTGGAAAGATGTACAGTGAACCCCGTGGCGCGTGCGGTTGGCTAAGTATTAACACAATGAAAGGCATTAATTGCGATAAATATACGTCGATTAATTATACGTCGTCATAGTATCATTGGTTTATATTCATTACAGTCAGAGGAGTCCAAGGTCGAAACTAATTATGTAAGAAAGATAATGAGATGTAAATAGTTACTATAAATATATAAATGGATATTTTTTAAACTCTCATCTTGTTCGTAGAATCTCGGATATTGTTAAATCTGAAGAAGTTCAAATTAAAAATAAATACACTTATGTAAACAACATTTCAAAAAATTGGCTAGTCTACAACGTATAGATAAAGTTAACATATTTTCGTCACTGTTTGTTATTGAATGTTGATCCATTTTTAGGAAAATTCACCTGTGTTCTAAGCTCAAAGAATTATACAAAATACGGATAAATTGGAATTTTGATTTTCAGCGTAAAAATAAAAATGAAATTATTGTCTAATGTCATTTAATAAAATTCTTAAAGATCATTGGAACATTCCTTTCAAAAATTCACCGTAATAGAAACCACATTTATGAAATCTATATTGTCGTTTGATAAAAAATATGATGTAGTACGTACTAAAGTCATTATATCATGTTAAAATGATAGATATACACAAAAAGCCGTGGGTAAGCAAATTCTTCGATCCAACGTACATATCCAATAAGCCTGTCATGTGAGAATATATCACATTCATATTTATTAATTCAGTATCAGGAGTGGGAACTATACGGCCAAGTAGCAATGATTTTTATAATTTGGTCTTCAGTCTTATTTTTCTGGTTACAGGAAGAACAAGAATTCAACAGAAATTCAATTGTTCATACTGGATACAAGAATTGTTTTTACTGGATACAAGAGATATTAACGTTGGAATCGACTAAGTTGGATTTTCCATCGTACAAGAAGAATTTTGTTCTGTGATGTACGTTGGTATTAACACTCAAATATATTATATATTTTGTATACACAGCGGCTCGTGAAAGTGTTTGAGTATTCTAAAAAATATTTTCAAATCTCATTAGCCCTGTAACGAGATACAACTAACGTAATTGTATCGGTGAAATTGAAACGTATCTGAAGATGTATATAGAAATTAAGAGATATTCATTGAAAGAATACACTTCATAAAAATCACCAAACAGTCAATTTGAACAGACAATTAGTATTAGCAGAGTTGTGCAAAAACTAAGTACACAACATTTAAAAAAATTAACTGATCTACAATATATAGATAAAGTTAAGATATTTTCGCCAATTTTTGTTATTGAATGTTGTGACCTATTATAGTATAGTCCAGATAGTTTATCATTTTTCCGCTAATGAGATAATATAATTTAAGAATAAGTTTGTTATCGGATCTATTAAAGATAAGGCGCATTTTTGTGACACGAGTACTAAAAAGCATAATTGGATAACGTGCAATTCGCCATATACGTTTACACCAAATCACGGAATAATTTATAAGTAACTATATTATACGCTACTACATAAATACATAAAACAATTATTCATGTTCGTCAGAATATAAATTACACCGTATCCGATGTACTCTTCTTCTTTTTCAATAGATTGGCAACAGAGATAAAAATCTTGGATAGAAAAGGCAAATCCCGGGACGAGCGTTAAAATGGATTATAAGATGAAGGAGAATATGAGCTACATGCAGATGTCTCAACCTAATTACTCGTACGTCTTGAACCTGGAAAAAAATTTTATTTATTGGGATACCGTGACGCCAATGAATGATCATTTGCCATACTGCCTCGTATATTGTGCTATCTACGTCATTCTAGTTTTTTCTGGGAAGTATTACCTATCAGATAAGCCAAAGTTCGACCTAAGACGTTGGCTTACTTTATGGAGTTTGATGCTTGCGACGTTCTCCATTCTTGGCTTTCTTCGAATGGGATCAGAGATGTTCCACACTTTAAGCAATTATGGGTTTTACTATAGCGTCTGTGTTCCAAAGTAATTTCACTTTAATACTTTATTCCTGAAAATATTTTCAGTATAAGAATAATATCCTATTACATATTATCGTACATATTTCCAGAATATTCATTCACAGCAGAAACGTAATTACTTGCTTTTCAGTTTCCTTACGCGAGACCCCGTTGCAGCCTTTTGGACGTTCTCGTTTACATTGTCGAAGGTAGTAGAACTCGGTGACACAGCCTTCATCGTGTTACGAAAGCAACCATTAATATTCCTACACTGGTATCACCATATAACTGTTCTTCTTTATACATGGTACTCTTATGGGGAAACTTCAGCGACTGGCAGATGGTTCACTACGATGAATCTCTTCGTTCACTCGTGGATGTACTCTTATTACGCTCTGAAAGCAATGGGATTCAGTCTACGAAAATGGATAGCCATAACAATCACTACGCTACAATTGTTGCAAATGGTTGTAGGTTGCGCTATAGTCTTTGCGGCTTACTACTACATGCAAATCAACGAATGTAACGTTACACTTTCCAACATCAAATTTTCGATGCTAATGTACTTCAGCTATTTCATTCTATTCGCTAGATTCTTCCAGCAGGCTTATCTATCTAACAAATCTAAAGACAAAGCTAAAAAGGCATATGCCAATAAAACATCAAGCAATGACAAGGTCAAGATAAAATGAAAGACCAAAGTTTTGGGAAACTTTTTAGTAGCCTTCAAAGGCTTTTTTGAAAACACAGAGATGCGATTTAAGAAATGTCACTTAGAAATACGTAGTTTTTACGAGTCTTTCTTAACTGAAAGACGTAAAAGATGTTTGTGATAAATGAAAATGCATAATATTAGTGATAAGTATTAGTTGCACATTTAATTTAGCAATTAATTTTATGATGACTAGTTTAGCAGGATCAGCGTTACATGTATTGTCAATGAATTAACAAGGATCTCCTTGAAATCCAAAAGCATCTTTTGACGAATTTTTATGAAGTTTCTGGCAAAAGAATTCGTGAGTATAGAAATATTTAGAAATGTAACATTTCAAAAATCAATAATTGTGAAAAATATCATCGACTTTTTATCAGAAAAGTTTCGAATTGTTACTTTTCTATAGCGAAGAATATTAATTATTATTAATACTTTACGAACTAAAGATAAATTTAAGATTTCAGTATTCTAAAATTTCATGAGCAAATCTGAGATAATGTACACGCTTGTTCGAATGAAAATTTCAAATGACGCATAAAGAATTCTCATTGTGTACCATTTTGTACAATCCAATTGCCGAATCGTGTTACAGAGAATTGTAAGAGTTTGCGTTTGTATTATATCTTTCGCAGTATATTGAGACAAGATATTTACGCCGGATGACTACTGCTTTTATCTTGCAATTTAAGGGAAAAGAGATCAATGGGCTAAACTATCAGATATTGCACATGTTCTTGCAGCACACTTGTTGAAAGATGCGAAGTTTGAGGATTGCCAACTCACAAGGGAATTTTGATTAATTTTCAAATGTCAATATCTAATAAACAAAATTCCAAACGTAATGATCTTTGTCCATCATTTTCGTCGTATTTTCGTTTGTAGAAGTACATATCACTTAAGTTTTAGGCTATTTTGATTTCGTTACTCGTTCTTTCTCGGTGGAATCGTGCATCCTAACCAATACTGAATATGTAACGCATGAAAATTTTTATAAATACATGAAATTTCATTAGCACTGTAATAAAACACAACTACCGTGATTACAATAGAAAAATTTGAAACCTATTGTAATATCGTAAAGTAATTTAAATTAGAGGTCGGTTGAAATTAGAAAAAACCGTGTGCGTCGTCCTTCTGTGGTTCGTTTACATTTAAGAGCGCCTATGTGACTGAAGTCACCTAGTTCTTACAGAGATGTGAGAAAAACATCAAAGGACGTTAGATCAGAAGGACGGTTTCGTGTTTCACGACCGAAAGGTTAGAGTGTCGAGTCGAAAAGTGTGTGTGTTGCGAGAGTCAGAGTTGTCGAGAGAATTGATCGAGTTGCGAGAGAGAGAGAGTGGGGAGAGAGAGAGAGAGACAGAATGTGTTAGATTCGTTGCGACGAGAGTGGCCAAATAACTGTAAAGTTATTTGATATAGATACGAGTATCGCATTTAGTTTCAGTTAAACAAACATCGTTCTGTCCAATTTATGTTTGTATATTTATTTCAATATTAATAAATTGTAAGTAATCGGGAAAAATTTATATCCTTAATTTTCACGATATTACACTATCCGAAAATGTATGTCAAATTTTGCAAGATATTCAAAGATTAAACATTATATCTTTCTTTTCTTTTTTTTTTTGTACGTGCAGAAATCCTCATGGACACTCCGCTGTTGCTAATAATCGGGTAACAGCAGAGTAGTATCGGACTCCTACCGACTAAAACCCCACGATGACCATCCTACGCGTATGATAGGAGTGCCCCAGGAATTATCTTCTGTTGCACCCCCTTTCCGCGTCCTCTTGTTCGAGCCAGTCCTGAAATTCTCCGTCTGTTTAATTTGGCATTAGGGGGAGGGGGACATTGCCCCTAGCGCTATCGCCCCCTCTAGTCGTGGTGCGTTGGGACGGCGATGAGGCGGCTCTATTACCATCCTCCTCCATCGTCTTATCCTACAAGGCTGAGAGTTTTTCTTTCTCTCCCTTATTCTGGAATAAGAGGCGGACGGCCTCGTATTCCTGTGGCCTCTCAACATCGCTTCTACAATCGCCGAGGGGGTCAGTCTTTCTCCTATGACGTGCCGCAGGTTGTAACGGGCAGCTCCCACGCCGGACAGAGCTCCAGCGTGTGCTGCGCTGTGTCCCTGCCCTCCGCGGGGTATCAGGATTCCCCGTCTGGAATGTTGAGAAAAACCCCGATACCCTAGTCCAGACTTTTACTATAGCTACACTTAAGTAATAAAAATAAGAAATAGTTTTAATGTTCCAATCTGGCTTTATGACGATGGGTTCGGGCTCGAAATGACATAGCGGGTCACTGGACGTAGCCACGGTCACGGGAGGGACGTGTACCTGACAGAGTTATGGAATGATTATATGGCTCTCCTTAAAAACAAAGATTGATCCGAGAGGTGGGGAGAGAAATATATAAGGACAGTTCCACTTGGACTGCAAGTTAATTCATTCAGATAAGTTTTACTTGTACGTTGAGTCATACGTGTATGACATCGCATTCGTCATCCCGTTGACCGTGGATTCGTTAACGAACCTGAGGCCATCGTCGCTAGCTTCGCGAGTGCCTAATCGCCGTGATTAACTGTCAAGATTGTAACAACCCCATTATTGCAATAAACTATATTTGTGTTGTACCGCATTAATGACTAATTCCCGCGAAGATACATCTGACGCCCAAAACCTTACTCCCAGTGTTAATCCGACATATATTTACATCTTTGAATATGTATATATATTTATATTGAATATGTATATGTATTGGTATATGTATTTGTATGTATGTATGTAATATGTTTTCTGTATTTTTTTGCGATAATTTATAAAACATATGTCAAGATGCATCCTCGGCTTGTCGGGACAAGTATCGCAATTATAAGTTTTCTGTTCCTGTTAAAATTACATGGAGCTTTCCATTTAACCGAATTTCATCACAATTAGCAGGCGACGTCGAAGCTCGATCTCACGGTTGTCGAATATCTCCTCGTATTCGACCGACGGCGGGCTAACTAGCAGGGAGGATGGAAGGAAAAGCCGTACCACGATAATGGTAATAGTCACCGACTTCTGTCTTAAATTTATTATTACTACGATTATATTGCATATGCTATTACTTTGCATCTAATTAATATCTAATAAATGTCATATAATATACATAGTTTTTTTTACTATTAAAAACCTTTGTAGGCTCTATAATTTTGCTTTTTCAATACAAAATTTAATAACATTGAAATGTTTCAATTATGAATAATATTTTGGACAAGATACTATTTACACATTATAGAGTGTTAACGATAACACAATATTTTAACGCATTAAAAAAATGTATAGTTTACTTCCCGATATACGCGACAAATATAAATTATTAAATATATAGGTACAGATACATAGGTACAGATAGATAAACAGATAGGTACAGATTTGATTTGGAAGTTATATTTTTGTTCAACTTTTTTGTTGGAGGTAATAATACATATTTAATAATGGTTCATAATTGATATTTATTTAAACAACATTTTTCTTTACCAAATACTTTAAATAATTGGTGAAAAACTTTGAAGAGTAGTTTATTTTAGCCACTTTACATTGTAATTGTATTCAGTTTACTTTACATTGAATAATCTCAATTTAGTTTATTCTTTTTATGTTCAACAATTTCATCGAAGGATGGCGTTAACTTCTCGATCGCAGCGTTCTCTAGTGTCTGTTTGTAAAAGCGACTTGTAAAGCACAATTCCCGAGATTGCTTTGTCAAGAGTTTTGTTGAAACCTAAACCTAAACCTAAACCTAAACCTAATCCTAACCCTAACCCTAACTCTTACCCTCCCCCTGGAATGTCCAACCTATATATTCGATCGTATTTCAGACCAACATAGACAAATTCATATTATTTACATAGAACTGCGCCCACTTATCCTCAATAGCATAGTCACCTTTTTCTCATAGCTTCAATCATACCTTTTTCTAGTTAAAATTGTACATTCTTTGGTGTAACCATACATAGCATCACGCACAAATGTCACTCGCGATTCTAATGCTCTGTAAATTATACACAATATATGTACAAGGAATATTAATCCAAGTGGCGTCTTATAATGGTCATTAGAGACATACGATTTCTACGAAAAAGAGTCATTGTCATATTTTTGAAAAAGAAAGAACAGAATGCAAATGTACATAGTACACACTGTGACAAGAACGAAAGAGCTGTACGCCTATCACATAGATTTATTCTTTGTGGAGAATATGAAATCTCAATAGCCTAAATATTTATTTTCTTATATTCGATAAAGGAATTTATAATATTATTTATCTTCTCATTTCACTCATTTCTTATGACAGTCACCGAAGGACGTATTAAGATGTGAAATTATAGACAAACGAGAATTAAATATATTGCCAGTTTCTCTATGGACGTTATTGCTTGTCTAAAATTTGTATTTCGTTTTTGTATAACATTTTCGATTTTTTTAAATAATATCTGAAATTGGGTCGTTGACATATTTATATATATATATATGTAGTGTATGAAATTCACCTTCGTTCTTTCTTAATCCCAGACTTCTATACACTCAGTATTTTCTCCTCTTTTTCTACTGTCTTCTTTCTCATCAAGTAACAATGCTATTATAGCCGTTTCTTTAATAGTAAATTTCGATACTTTTGTAATATGGGCAATAGTTGGAAATGTGATCTCGTATGTTACCGACGCATGGATAAGTCAACGTTGTTGTGCCGGTACTAACCTGTTACATGAGTTATAATTGTGAATATGTCGATGCCCGTCAGGCGTTGTACTGTTAAGTGGCTGACATTTAATTCTGCATTGTACCGACAGAACCGTATCCGCGTGTCTTGCAGATTTCGCCCGTAACATATACATATAGAAGTTAATATACAGTATAAATAATAGCCTTAAGCATATGGTTAGTGCTAAGGATGGACTGAATATTATAGCTTATTAATATGGTGAATAATTGACTGTCAAATACCTTCGTGGTTTTTACGAAGTGTACGTTTTCAATAAATATCTTGTAACTTCTACGTATGCAAACCGTTTGATAATTGCACGAAAATCGGGACCTAAGTGTTGCAATTATGGAGATGCAGAAACGATCCTATTCCTCAAAACTCAGATCTTAGACATACCGAATGTAGAAAAGAACGTAAACACGAGTAAGAAACGAAGAAAAATCGAGAGTCAACAAGCATTTAAGACTGGCAACAAGCTCGGATCTCAAAAATCAATATTTTCTATTTTTAATTTATGATTAATAAAACTTTTACCGATATGTTTGTTACATTTTTCTGACTAAAACGAGACCAAACACGATATAATTTTGAGTATGTTTGCTTACTTGATAAACAATAATTAAATACATATCAATAAGTAAATGTAACTCAAATTATATCATGTTTGGTCTCGTTTCAATCAGAAAGATCTTACAAATACGTCGGTAAAAGTTTACTTTAAAACATTAAAAAAGTTGTAAATAAGAAGCTTTCGCTTTTGAACTACTACCTAGATACATTGTCTTAGCGATGTCTGACACAGGATCATGTTACACTACTTGATCTCGAACATTCGCCTTATCGCGATAAGGACGACTGTGCAATTATGCAAAGGATCTTTTTTGTGTAGTTATCGAATGTTTCTACATTTTCAGATCCGTTTCAAAATTTACGTCGTGTCGTGTCTGTTACAGTACTAGTGAGATTTCAAAATATTTCGTATAATAAATGTTACGTCGGGCGACACTGTACCTAGACCAAGTCACACACCGCGGGCAAGATGGGAATCAGATGTCCGCTCATCCTTATTGCGTACACTCAATAGTCTTAAGGACCCATGGTAAATCTGAGGAATTTCCTAGCTAAGGTCCTTTAGACCGAACAAGTATCTTTTTTTCTAAATCATTTTCTAAAGGGTTCTCAACGCGAGAATTGATTGTAATTTTAACAAATAAAAAAAAAAAAAAAAGAAAACATAGTAAATCTCAGGAATTTGCTAGCTAAGGTCCTTCAGACCGAACAAGTATCTTTTTTTCTAAATCATTTTCTAAAGGGTTCTCAACGCGAGAATTGATTGTATTTTTAACAAATAAATAAAAAAAAAAACATAATATATCTCAGGAATTTGCTAGCTAAGGTCCTTCAGACCGAACAAGTATCTTTTTTTCTAAATCATTTTCTAAAGGGTTCTCAACGCGAGAATTGATTGTATTTTTAACAAATAAATAAAAAAAAAAACATAATATATCTCAGGAATTTGCTAGCTAAGGTCCTTCAGACCGAACAAGTATCTTTTTTTCTAAATCATTTTTTAAAGGGTTCTCAACGCGAGAATTGATTGTAATTTTAACAAATAAATAAAAAAAAAAGCATAGTAAATCTCAGGAATTTGCTAGTTAAGGTCCTTCAGACCGAACAAGTATCTTTTTTTCTAAATCATTTTTTAAAGGGTTCTCAACGCGAGAATTGATTGTAATTTTAACAAATAAATAAAAAAAAAAGCATAGTAAATCTCAGGAATTTGCTAGTTAAGGTCCTTCAGACCGAACAAGTATCTTTTTTTCTAAATCATTTTTTAAAGGGTTCTCAACGCGAGAATTGATTGTAATTTTAACAAATAAATAAAAAAAAAAGCATAGTAAATCTCAGGAATTTGCTAGTTAAGGTCCTTCAGACCGAACAAGTATCTTTTTTTCTAAATCATTTTCTAAAGGGTTCTCAACGCGAGAATTGATTGTAATTTTAACAAATAAATAAAAAAAAAAAAACATAGTATATCTCAGGAATTTCCTAGCTAAGGTCCTTCAGACCGAACAAGTATCTTTTTTTCTAAATCATTTTTTAAAGGGTTCTCAACGCGAGAATTGATTGTAATTTTAACAAATAAATAAAAAAAAAAGCATAGTAAATCTCAGGAATTTGCTAGTTAAGGTCCTTCAGACCGAACAAGTATCTTTTTTTCTAAATCATTTTCTAAAGGGTTCTCAACGCGAGAATTGATTGTAATTTTAACAAATAAAAAAAAAAAAAAAAGAAAACATAGTAAATCTCAGGAATTTGCTAGCTAAGGTCCTTCAGACCGAACAAGTATCTTTTTTTCTAAATCATTTTCTAAAGGGTTCTCAACGCGAGAATTGATTGTAATTTTAACAAATAAATAAAAAAAAAATTTTTCTAAAGATTATTGTCTACTACGGCTTGACACGGGAAAGTTAGTTTTTCTCACGTTCATGCTTCCCACTAGCAACCTTCTATGGAGGACGGCTAAGACCCTTCCTAGTCCACCAACCTTCTTTTATCCAATCAGAAGCAATGTTTACTGCCCTCACTTTCCTAACCAAAAGTGTCATCAACAAATCCGATGGTCCCGTGCGCTAGACACACCCATCATTAGCTTTCCTCCGATACAGCATCGTCACTGTACTTTACTTATTCTTCAACGTTAGAATAGTCAACATGTCAGTACCGGGTCAGTCTCCCTTATTGCTACGTCAACAAAGCACTCTAAGAGCCTGCTCGATTACCAACGAATATCGTGCCAGTGTATCGCATCTCTATAAACCAAATCATTGTCTACGACGTATATCACAAGCAACGGTGTAACTTAAGTGTTAAAAATATATAGTTTATAACCCTGTTAATCGCAGTGTTATACCCCCTCAACCACCCCTATTATCTCAACGGAAATCAAAGGATCGATCTATTCGCGGCGTCGATTATTATAATCGTAACGGAGATTTACTCCCGTTGACGTGTTTCTTCGCGATTAGTCGAAAATACAATAAAACTATTATAAATACAAACGTAAATATTGTATGCAGTATAAGTAACACGATTTTAAATAGCATTTCTGCAAAATCGTTTGTTCTATTGTTATGGTATTCCTATTCGACTTTCGTCCTGCTATTACCAGACAGATAGGCCTTGTAAAAGTACATAGCGAATAGAACGAAGTAACTGAAGTACATGACCAAACCGCAAGCGGCGTTGAAAGTCGTAGCGTGGCATTGTTTCTCGCCAATCTTTATATAATAGTAAGCCGCGCCAGTTACAAAGAAACCTACAACCATTTGCACTAGCTGCATCGTAGTAATCATCATGGCGATGAATCTTGGTGGTTTGATTTCCATTGCTTTAAGAGCATAGTAAGAGTACATCCAGGAATGGACAAAGTAATTCATCACGATATACCATCTGGATGTTCCCATGAGTAGCGCATAAGAGTACCATGTGAAATAGATAACCGTTATATGATGGTACCAATGTAGAAATATTAATGGCTGCTTTCGTAACACAATGAAGACAGTATCGCCAAGTTCTACGATCTTTGATAAGGCGAACAAGCTTGACCAGAAAGCACACACATTATCATGAGTATAGTAACTAAAAGCACACAATGCGAAACATTAGAATAATAAACATAAAATATTTTCAGAAAATTATTTCACCAATGAATAAACTTTTATAATGCGCGTATTGTTTCAAATACGAAATGAGAAATATGGTTACTTGTTCGTTGCGCGGAAATGAGATTAAAAGTGCAGGCAAGAATCGAGGTTTTTATAACGAATGCAGTTTCCAATTAACGACGTCATATAAGCTTAAAAGATAACGATGTCGTTAGAACTCGCTCGCGTTTGAGATATCAAAAAACGTTTTTAACAGAGACATTTGATGATTCGAGAGTGCAACGAGCGAGTAACAACAGTTTAATTAACGATTGACTTTCAATGTACGATTCGTTCGAAAACATTTCAATACTTCGACATAGAAATTACCTGTTCGAACAAATACTATAGTAAAATCCGTGATTGTATAATATGTGAAACAATTCTGGCATTGTTCTTATAGTCCCTATAATGGAGAATATCGCAAGTAATCCGCTCCATAATGCGAGTGCATTTCTCAGATCAAACTTTGGTCTATTTGACATATAAAGCTTCCCTGTGAAAATGACGACTAAATAAATAGCAGTATAGTAAAAGCACTTCCACCAATAATTCCTCATCCATATCAGAACGTTCCAGATAAAGTCAGTTGTTTCAAAGTCAAAGATTATCCAGTGCTCGGGACCAGTGACATTCATGAAATAATTCACTTCGTCCATTTTGTAATATTTTTTACACTCGTTCACTTTAACAAAATTAAGAGAGAATACTGTCGGTTGTCTGAAAAGAAAAACAAACGGTTAAGATTTTTTCCTAAATTCGAAGAATTGCAGACTTAGCAGAACAAATTTATTAAGACAAAACACTATATCCAATTAATTTCTCAGGGATAACTTTGGACTTTTCTAAATTTTTTTTTTCTTTTTATTATTTAATTTGTACTTTACAATTTCTCCAACTGGACATTTGGTAAATTTTTCTAACTTAATTGCTATTTTTTTTTTTTCTTCTAAATGTAACAAATAGTATGTTGAGATTTTTGTTCTGAATAATCAGAGGTTCCATTCATCAAAATCAAAGATTAGAACAGATTAATTCCTTATAAAAAGTTAATAAGGTATCTATATCGAAAAATTATTAGTATTAAAGAAACAACATTTTGGAAAGCTAAGGAACGTAGATAGATTAAATTTTGGGCTTCTGCCAAATATTAAGAGTCAAACACACGTAGACTATCACGGTAGGAAATTCCTCATTGTTATAATATTATTCTAATAATTTTAATACAAATTTAACTATTCTAATAATATTAATACCAAATGTCCAAATCGGACAAATTGTGAATGTAAACAACTGAATAAAAAAAAAATTATAATATTAATTATTTATATTAAAGGTATTATCAGTTATAGTATTACATATAATACTATATTATTAAATATTATATATCTTATATAATAGATTCATATAATACTGCTATTTTATATTATATAATATAAATTAAAATTATATAATACCATCTATGCCGGTTATATTTGTAGAAAAGGTGGCTCAAAATTTTTGTAACATATATTAAAATCAGCTTGAAAAATTTACCGAATGTCCAGGACAAATTGTAAAGTACAAATTAAATAATAATAAAAAAAATATATTAAAATCGTCGAAATCGGAGAGGGGGTAACTTTCCTGCAGTTTTATCCTTATTTTATTTTTATTCGACATTTGAAGGAAGATGCTTAAAATATAAAGTTAAAGAACGAAATAACGCGTCGACACTAAGGAAAAAATGAAAAATACAAGCGATCGATAAACTCGCAGGATTGTTTAAAAGTTAAAGATACCTCTAATATTACAAATAAGTTTTTAATTGTTCAGAAACAATAAATCTTATTAATTATTTATCAATAATTTCACAAATCTTGATGAAAACTTTTTCATTTCATGTTTACCTAGACAAATGTTTACCTTTTAAAGTACAAATTAAATAATAAAAAAAAGAAAGAAATGTTTACTTTGCTACAGAAGATACTGAAGTTCTAATTTTAGAGTTTAGATTAAATTTTTTAAGAAGTAGGACGTTCGGGTGTCAGTACTTACAATTAATTGCACGATTATATCATTAAACACTGTTTTTCTTTTTCCAGGCAATAATTCACTTTGGTGTTGAGCTTTCGTACGGACAGGTCCTAGATTCGATGAAAACAATCGAAGCGTTCCATGCCAAGTTCTATATCTACGAGCGCGCATAACCAACTAATTATGACTACCAATAATTATGTGGTAAATTTCTAGTCGACCTACAGTGTATACTATCCCACTCCCGAGATCAAATTAATAAATACATATGGAACAGATGATGTGATTGCAGTACTTTCCAGTCATTCGCCGGACTTTTTTGCATATATAGCTAACAATGCAGTACTTCCTGAAAATTACGGATACACTTAAGATTTGCCTAACAAGATTACCAGGGAAATCAACAATATTTGATTTTTTTTTTATTTTTCCACGCCGATTTTTCACGATACAAACAATGACATCGACGGTGAAGCCAACTCTTAGAATTGGAATCGAATACATTTCTTGAAATATTTGGAGAGTTGTTACAAATAAGAGAGCCATATCATCGAAGAAACCTTGAGCTATTGAAGGAAAAATATGCCTATATCAATAGATTACAAAAAAAGAAAAACAATTTCAGTGATACTTATAATCTGTAATTAGGAATTGATGACCTATTTTATTATATTATTAGTATAATAATATGATATTTAATATTTAATTAATTATTATTATTATATAATATAATTATAATGAAATACCATTATATATAATTATATCATAATACAATATTATTATATAATATTATAATATAATAAATATAATATAATATAATATAATATAATATAATAAATATAAATATAATATATTATAATATAATATAATATTATAAAATATTATTATATAATATTGCAAATTACATTAATATTATTATATAATAATATTATTACATAATACTATATAATAATATTGTATTATAATATAATAATATATAATGGTATTTCATTATAATTATATTATATAATAATAATAATTAGCTAAATATTAAATATTATAATTGCAATTTTATTTACATATAATTGTCGCAACGTTACAGTTTTTATAACGTTGTTCAATAATACAACTTACGTTATAAGACTGTAATTATATATAAAATTAGCATAAATGGCAGCATATTTAGAATCAAGTGGTATGAAATTTATTAAAATTTATTGAAAATATCATTAATGATGACATCGAGATGTCAATCACCTCCTTCATCACAGAATTCTATTTATGAGAAAAGAAACTTTATAAACTTGCAGGCTTAATTAGAAATCATAAAACTTTTCTTAGACGTTTTGTAATAGTGATAAAGGAAGGTCATTCGATTGATTTATGAGGTCCGCTCGCTGCTGAAATGGGAACTTTGCTAAAGCTATGACGTGGCGACCTATTACGGATTAAAAAATGACCACTTGATCGCAGAACAATATGCTATCGGGCTAAGTCAACTTTTGATAAATTAAAGGGCGAATCTGCGGATGAAAAAAGAATACAAACTCTCGTTACAAGTAATGGATAGCTGTGCGACTGGCACAAAATTGTGATAGAAGTGTTTTTAATGCTCATGAGAGCTTGCAAAAGGTTTGTTTTGAAAAAGAATGTCCAGGAGAAGCTCGATTCCTGAAAAAGAGAAAGGGTTTAAGGTAACGAAAGATCGAATAGACATAATGCCTAATAGAAATGCTGCTGTAATAGATTGAAACTATTTTCAAAATACCGAGCGGGATGTTCAAGGTCATTTAAATCTGCGGATAACGCTAAACTTCCCATAATACAGAAGTTCGATTCTAAAGCATGATTCGCGGCATCTACATAACATAATTCAGTAAAATAATATAAAACAAATAATTTTGTGCATCTATTATTTCCTTCCTTTCTGCAAATCATTTTGAAATCTCATTAACTCTGTAACGAGACACAGCTATGTATATATATACATCGTACGTTCGGATACGGATATTAATAACTTTGCCCGATGTTATTAACGTCAATCGCTTCGTTGCGATTATAGTAAAAAATAGAACTCGGTAGAAATAGTAAAAATCGTCGAGTTGGCCTTTCTTACTGGTTCCAGACGATATCTGCACGGCAATGGAAACTTAATACGAGGAGAACCGCCGCCTTGTGTCGTCGTAGAAAAAAGGATCGTGTTTAATTAGAAAAATTCTGACATTTAAATATTGTTACTTTTCTCATATTTCTTTCTTAAAGTCTATTATATATCTTTCTTAATATATATATATCTATATATATCTTTCTTAAATTCTTAGAATCGCGTACGAGATTCATATCTGTTACGTATAGATACGGTTATCGCGAGAAATTTATAAGCATATATTGTATGCGTCAGACGAAACTTGTTGAAAATTCGTTACACCGTAACGAAACACTAGTGATTCTAATAATGAAATTTGCGTTCACTTGCAAAATGTATATAAAACTTACAAGACTGTATTTCTTTGCATTTGTGCATATGGATTATGTTTATTACGTACATTTGATGAAAAATTAGAATTAATTAACAGTGATCTTGAACTTTTCCATATGTGGGTCAATATATATATGCATTTCTTAACTGATCTTAATATGCATTGCAACTTGAATATATAGTTAGTAATTAGCTATTCGCATGCAACGTTTCCAATAAATATTTTGCAATCTTTGCATAAGGTGACGCAGAAAATCAAGCAAAGATGTAAATAAGCACAGTTTTTGCTATAATAGTTTTTCATTTATCTTTAAAGAAACAGGTTTAGCTTCGACAGAAGCGCGAATGCATCGTATGCAGTTGTTTTGATCGTCGCGTTGACAAAACCTTCTAACATCAACAACTGACGTTTTGTGAACGATAAACATTAAATATCTCTGTAACCTGTAATTGAATGGATTCAGATCTGATAAGCGAGCTGACATTAAGGTTGAAAACAGCATGACCCATCCGTTTCTTACGAAATTTTTGACTTATGTAATCTGTAGTATCACAGAATAAGCAGTAACTCGAAAACAAGGTTATGTCATGCGTTTATGTAAACTTTTTCCTCCTTTTTATTGTGTTGAATCCGTACTTCTCACAAGTTCTGGTTCAATATATATATATATATTGTATATTGTATATATAATAATAATAATAATAATAATATAATAATTATATTGGCAAAATTTGAAACGAATCTGATATATACGAACAATATATATGTCGGAGATGAAAGAACACCGGAGTCTGTAATTGAACAATTGTAGTTATTCAATCCGATTGTAATTGTTCGAGAGTTGTGATAATGAGCTTGGGCTCGAGGCGACAGTCAGTCGCCGAACGTAGCCGCGGTCACGGGATGAACGCTTTGTCTAACAAAGGTATGGAGTAATTCTATAGCTTTCCTTAAAAGAAATATTAGTGGCGACACGCGACAGTAAACATTCCAACGGTTTCTGTCCCGTGACTCGCCACACGCAGACCCTATTTTTCGAGTAAGATGATTGCCAGATGTCGATGCGTCTCCGCAGTACATGTTCGGCTAGCTCGAGGGCCCGTTATAAATCTTAAGATTTAGTCAACTAAAGTCCTTCAA
>NT_177315.1:0-1817 GCF_000188095.3 Bombus impatiens | reverse complement strand
ATAATCGTATTTGCACTAGTCAATGTCTTCTCTATTGCATAACGACAACGTGTAACCCAAACGATGATTCTTTTCACGCCCCTAACCCTAATTCTAATGTAAACCCGACATATATAATATGTATTATATGGTTATAACATTACATATCGACGAGTCGCAGTAGCATAATTGGAGATCGATCGACCATGCAGAATCATCTGATTGAAAATGTTTTTTTTTTTTATTTATTTATTTATTAAAATTACAGTCAATTCTCGCGTTGAGAATTTTCAGTAATTTTTCTGGCGTGGCGCAGTGACATGGCTGATTATTTATAATAACTTAATACTTATTATAGATAAGTATAATTTATAAGTAAGTATTATAAATAAGTGAATATTACTTAATTTAGATAACTAATTGAATCTAACGTTTAGGTCTAGCGGGTAGTGCCTCTTCAGCCTGCGAATCTGGTTCGTCGTATCAAGTAGTCCAGTGATTAGGGGTTTTCGGTGTTTGTTGACTCTTTTGCTATATCTATCGATTCAAAATGTGTCTGCTCGATATCGAAACGTTAGAACGATCGAAGTATGTGTTTTAATCATTGGAAGTATTATTTAATTTTATACGATAAGACGACGTCACAGAAGAATAAACCGACAAAAAAAATACGAGAAAGAAACCTACTCGATAAGAGAATCCGATCATCTTTCGTTGACAAAAATTCATTGACCGATAACGCAGTATCATCTATAGATGCAGATGAGCCATATAACCAAAATAGAGGCAACGCAATCGAAAATACTCAGAACAATAGTAAACGCGCCATGGTACGTTAGGAACGAGAACATTCGGAAAGACCTGGAAATACCAACGGTCAAGGAGAAGATTAACAAAAGTGCAAGAAGGCACGGAGAAAGAATAGCAACGCACTGAAACCGACTGGCAGCGGAAACGGCCGACACATCAAGCATAAAAAGAAGATTAAAAAGGAAACACCCAACAGATCTCACAAAGGACACCTAACCTAACAAACACGTATTATCTGAGATAATTAAAGAAATAAATCAATCAAATTCGAAGATGGTATCCCACTGGGGGTAGCCATCCACATGTTATAATACTATATCACTAAGCTATAATATTTTACCAAATGTCCTACTGGACAAATTGTAAAATGTAAATAAATAAATAAAAAAAATAAAAAAAAATCTATATATGCAGACTGCAGAAGTTTCTGCGTTTGTAGATTATCCTGAAATGTGAAAGTAGAAATTCATATATGGCACTAGGCGGACATCTACAAATAAAATCATAGAAAACATTTTAACAATATGATACTGTACTTATGTTTAATTAACTATTTAATCGATCGATGGTTTGATTAAATGCTTTCACAATACCTGACTATTTTATCCCTTCGTAGTCTTCGAAGTTAAAATTTCGAAAGAAAATAAGATTATGGTAAATTTCAAAGAATCAAGGATAATACGAAATTTCAGTTAAAGGGGATAACGTAGACCACCACCGTTTCACTGAACACCTTGCATATTAACAAAAAGCTTTAAGATATCATGATACTGCAAAATGCAGTGCTATAAAATTACCGATACAGTTATAAAATTATACGTAAAACAACGGCCATATTATGTGGCTGTATAATGCGCTGAGGTATATCCGGGAAACATATGACTATTCATCGTAAGACTAATGAAAAATTAATATATTCTAAACTAAACTTTACACGACAGGAAATGAAGACGATAAAGATCCCTAAAATATATTATCCTCTATGTTTGTTCGACCAATCGCGGGGAGACGTAATCGCGAGGAGAGAC
>NT_177314.1:0-2643 GCF_000188095.3 Bombus impatiens | reverse complement strand
TCGATATCCGTCAAACACTGGCACCGATTCGATCGCATCTTTTAGCTAAATTGGCTTAGTATGTCCATTCGGCTGGACCGTCTCTTGTTGCGTTGTCGGCGGCGATACGGGTGTTTTAGGTTCTTGTTTTGTTTTAAGTTCGAATAAGCCGCTTTGTAATTCGGCGAGTTTTGCACTCATATCGCGGAAGTTCGCATCCCATGCTTTAAGCTTTTCCGACAATGTCAAAATCATTTCTTCGTCCAACGATTCCACTACAGTCGCCATTGTTTCTTAAATATATATATTTTATTAACAAGCGTGACAACTTTATTCTTCTATGGAGCGTATCGAACTGTTTAAACCAACTTTAATCCTCCGTGAAGCGTATCCCACCGCTGCCACCAAAATATTTGCTATATATATATTAATGTTACGTATTAGTTTATTGACATCGATCAAATTTTAAATTTAAATTTTACTGAAAATTTTTTTGTTGAGTTTGAATTTAATCTGAAGGGAAATAAATTGAAATGATATTATTGTGTATGTAATACTGATTTAGATTTCTAATTAATACGGTAGTTGCTGCCACTAGAAATAGTCTAAAGACTATTTCAAAATATTTTATTTTTATTATTTTTTCGTTTAATGGGTAGCGTTATCTGACGCTCAATGCAACTGGTAAACGAATTCCACTTTCGGCTAACCTGCTATGTGCAGGGATACTGGCACGGGAGAGGATTAAAGCTGGGATTAATAAATATTTGTCCTCGTTGAACGGGTTTTTATTTGAATGTAGAATTGCTTAGATTATTACCTTTATATATTTTATTAGCCGGATATATATATATATATATATATATATATATATATATATATATATATATATATATATATATATATATATATATATATATATATATATATATATATATATATATATATATATATATATATATATATATATATATATATATATATATATATATATATATATATATATATATATATATATATATATATATATATATATATATATATATATATATATATATATATATATATATATATATATATATATATATATATATATATATATATATATATATATATATATATATATATATATATATATATATATATATATATATATATATATATATATATATATATATATATATATATATATATATATATATATATATATATATATATATATATATATATATATATATATATATATATATATATATATATATATATATATATATATATATATATATATATATATATATATATATATATATATATATATATATATATATATATATATATATATATATATATATATATATATATATTTTAGCGTTGCTGGATTGGATAGGAATGTGAGATTTTTCGTTGTTTTATTTAAATTTATTTTTACGTTCGACTTCTTCTTCTCTTTTAATTTCACTGTAGTAGTTTGCCGTTGGAACCGAAACTCAATTCATTTACTACGATGGATTCTGTTACCACGATTTTCTTGCCTCCTAAGTTTAATAGTCGAGGATGATTCTAACGATCCTCTCTGTGTGGGACTCGTGTGATTTCGCAAGCCTTGCCCAAAGACGAGTAATATTTTACCAACAGTGGGAGGAGGAATGCGAAGATCAGTGGGTGTTTCAGTAGCTGAAAACACCGTTCGCACAAGCCGACACAGCGGACAACTCCTTTGTTTAAAGTTTACACAATGATTCTATCCTCAAAACCGTTCACGAAAATAAAACGAGATCGATGGTAGGAAGTTCTAATTCGATTCTCGAGGGCAACGAAATTATCAGAGAAGAAGGAAATTCTCAAAATTAATTTTCTTACCTTGAGGAGTAGGCGCTGTCTGGCGCCATTACCTCAGCTGTTCCGTTAGTCGTCGAAGTTTTTGCTGGGTTTATTACTTGAACTCGAATATAGTTTACTATCAACGTTTACTTTATTTATCTATTTCGATAAGGACAGAACAATTTATTAACTAGATTAATACCGCAATTACAATGCGCGTTCAAAGATAAAATTTTCTTTTTACTTAGTCGCGGCTCTCTTTTCTTGACCGAAAACTAAAGACCCCGGAGCGCAAAATACTATACAAAATTTCTAAAAATGAGCGCAATAACGAACGTAGTAACAATATAATTAACAAAGAGTGAACAAAGTAATTATAAACCGTAATAACGAAGATGGCAATAATAATGAACAAAGAATAATGAACGGTAATAACAATGATCACTACAATAATGAGCGAAGAATAATGAGCGTAATAAGAATGTTTACCAGAATAATAATGAGCAAAGAATGATGTAATAAGAATATTCACCAGGATGATAATGATAATTATTGTGTTCACCAGGATAATAATGATAATTATTGTCGAGTTGCTCTACATGTATAATGCCAGCCCCCGCGGGGTGGTGGTCCGCTGGGGGTACGCTTATGATTTTTTTTGCGATTTTGATGTTTTCCCTTTCTTGTTGTTTTCCTAGGTTTCGGTGATCGACGTTCGAACAATGTTTGCGGAGGTATTTCCATCAGAGGTTCCTTATTATTATTTTTTCTTTTAAATGTTTATGTATGTCTTTTAAATGTTTATATATATATATATATATATATATATATATATATATATAT
>NT_177313.1:2942-4371 GCF_000188095.3 Bombus impatiens | reverse complement strand
TTATATGGTATAACGTTATAACGTATTACGTTATATCGTATAACGTTTTATCGTATTATGTTACATGGTATAACGTTACAACGTAATACGTCATATGGTATAACGTTATATCGTATTACGTTACATGGTATTACGTTAAAACGTATAACGTTAAATGGTGTTACGTTATAACGTATTACGTTATGTGGTATAACGTCATAACGTATTACGTTATATAAAATATCGTTATATGGTATAAAGTTATAACGTATTACGTCATATGGTATAACGTTATAACGTATTACATTATGTGGTATAAGGTCATAACGTATTACGTTATATAAAATATCGTTATATCGTATAGCGTTATAACGTATCACGTTATATAAAATATCGTTATATGGTATAAAGTTATAACGTATTACGTCATATGGTATAACGTTATAACGTATTACATTATGTGGTATAAGGTCATAACGTATTACGTTATATAAAATATCGTTATATCGTATAGCGTTATAACGTATCACGTTATATAAAATATCGTTATATGGTATAAAGTTATAACGTATTACGTCATATGGTATAACGTTATAACGTATTACATTATGTGGTATAAGGTCATAACGTATTACGTTATATAAAATATCGTTATATCGTATAGCGTTATAACGTATCACGTTATATAAAATATCGTTATATGGTATAAAGTTATAACGTATTACGTCATATGGTATAACGTTATAACGTATTACATTATGTGGTATAAGGTCATAACGTATTACGTTATATAAAATATCGTTATATCGTATAGCGTTATAACGTATCACGTTATATAAAATATCGTTATATGGTATAAAGTTATAACGTATTACGTCATATGGTATAACGTTATAACGTATTACGTTATCTGGTATAACGTTACAATGTATTATGTTACATGGTATAACGTTACAACGTAATACGTCATATGGTATAACGTTATATCGTATTACGTTACATGGTATTACGTTATAACGTATAACGTTAAATAGCATAACGTTATAACGTATCACGTCATATGGTATAACGTCATAACGTATTACGTTATATAAAACATCGTTATATGGCATAACGTTATATCGTATTACGTTATATCGTATAACGTTATATCGTATTAAGTTACATGCTATTACGTTATAACGCATAACGTTAAATAGTATATCGTTATAACGTATTACGTTATGTGTTATAACGTCATAAAATATCTTTATATGGTATAACGTTATAACGTATTAAGTTATATGGTCTAACGTTATAACGTATTACGTTATATCGTATAACGTTATATCGTATTACGTTACATGGTATTACGTTATAACGTATAGCGTTAAATGGTGTTACGTTATAACGTATTACGTTATGTGGTATAACGTCATAACGTATTACGTTATATAAAATATCGTTATAT
>NT_177313.1:0-402 GCF_000188095.3 Bombus impatiens | reverse complement strand
TATAACGTATAACGTTATATGGTATGCCGTTATAAAGTATTAGGTTATATGGTAATAAGTTATAACGTATTACGTTATATGATATGACGTTATAACATATTACGTTACACGGGAGGACGTTATAACGTATTACGTTATGTGTGACGACGTTATAACGTATTTCGTTATATAGTATGATGTTATATAAAATATCGTTATATGGTATAAAGTTATAACGTATTACGTTCTTTAGTATAACGTTATAACGTATGACGTTATATCGTATAACGTTATATCGCATTACGTTACATGGCATTACGTTATAACGTACTACGTTATATTGTATAACGTTATATCGTATTGCGTTACATGTTATGATGTTATAACGTATTACGTTATGTGGTATAATGTTATAACGTATTA
>NT_177312.1:46988-48658 GCF_000188095.3 Bombus impatiens | reverse complement strand
TATTGTGTTGTTAATGGTGACCTGGGGACAGGTTTGTTTTCGGAGCGAGAAGGTTACATGTGTGCATTTTTTTTCGTTGATTTTGAAGCCCCACTTATGAAACCACTTTACATGGAGTCGAGACATCACTGGAGAGTGGATGTGACAATTACCGGGTCTGCGTGGATAGCTAATAGCGCTATGTCGTCAGCAAATGTTGCTATTGTTATCTCGTTTGATATAGGTAGGTCGGCAGTGTAGATGCAGTACAGTAGGGGTCCGAGGACACTACCTTGGGGTATGCCGGATTCTATTGGGAATGTTGCGGAAGTGGCGTCTAGGCAATTAACCATGAATTGTCTATTGGTTAGGTAGGATTTTAGGATGGAGTAGTAGGGGCGAGGTAGGATCTTTTTAAGCTTGTATAGTAGCCCTTCATGCCATACATTGTCGAATGCCTGTTGAATGTCTAGGAAAACCGCTGAGCAATATTTTTTCTTTTCAAGGGTTTGGCTGATCGTATGGATTATGCGATGGATTTGCTCTACTGTTGAATGTTGTTTCCGAAAGCCGAATTGGTGACCTGGGAGTGTTTTCAAATCCTCTAGGAGTGGAAGGAGTCGATTCGTTAGTATCTTCTCGAATAGTTTAGACAGGGTAGGTAAATACTGATTGGGCAATAGGTTTCATATATCGGTTTTCCGGGTTTAGGGATGAGGGTAATCAGTGAGATTTTCCAGGCCTTAGAATAGTGTTCAAAGCGAAGGATAGCGTTAAAAATCGATGTGATGAGTGCAATCCCTTTTATGGGAAGTTCCTTGATTGCTTTATTGCCTATTAGGTCGAGCCCTGCTGCTTTCTTGGGATTTAGGCGTCTGATTGATTCTATAATCTCTGCTGAAGTAAAGGGTTCAATAGGAGGGGACATTTGGAAGGGGATGTGCAGGTATTCAGTAACGTCCGCAGCAGCTTTGGAGGAATGGGGTTTGAACACTTTAGACAAGTATTTAGTAAAGAGGTTGGCTTTTTCTATAGGGCTACGCGTCCATCCACCTTGCGGACGGCGGATTGGAGGGATTATTTGTGGGGGGCGTGTGAGTTTCCTGGAGGCCTTCCATAGTGAGTAGTTGGAGTCAGCTGTGGGGGACAAATTGGCGAGATATTTATGAGAACAGTCATTTTTGTAATTTTTTATCATCCGGTGTTCTATGGGTCTGCCATACTCTTCTTAGTCTACGTTTTTCTGCTATTTTTTTCAATATGTAATGGGGATATTCATATTTGCTGATAGATGTCATTGTCGGTGTGGAGAGGCCGATAGTGTTTATTATGCTCGTGTTTAAGTATTCCGTGGCTGCTTCAATTTCTTCCTTAGTTTTTAGTGAAGTTAAGGCTGAAGTTGAGTGAGTAAAGACTTCACTAAAGAGCTGCCAGTTGGTGTGTTTGTTGTGAATGGTGTCATTAGGTGTATTCTCGATTATTATTGAACTAACTATTGCTATCACGGGGGAATGATCAGAGGAGAGATCAGCCGAGGAGTTGATTTGGACGTGTCTTGATGAGATATTTTTAGTTACGAAGAAGTCGAGAAGGTCGGGTATTTTGTTGGTGTGAGTGGGCCAGTATGTGGGTTCGTATGTGGTGAGGTAGTTGAGGTTGTTGTTTATTATGCTGTTTAAGAGGTTTTTGCC
>NT_177312.1:38265-46424 GCF_000188095.3 Bombus impatiens | reverse complement strand
AAGTTCGTAGTGCTTAATGCTTGATTTGATTATGATTCCGGTGCCGCAGTGGGCCTTTCCGCTGGGCTGTTGGGTATGGTAGGATTTCTAACCATTTATTTTCAGGTAGTTTTTGTCGGTGAAGTGGGTTTCCGATACGAGCATTACGTCGATTTGCTGGTGTTTTAGGTAGAGTTCTAGTTCAAATTTGTGTTGCGCTAGACCGTTGGCATTCCAAAGAGCTATGCGTCTTGGTTCTATTTTGCGTCGAGGCGCAATAATTAATCCATGATGGGTGTTAATAGCGATAGCAAATTTTTATTTGCTCCTATTGTTTCTCTATTAGCTTTTCAAGCCTAGAGACGTTGTCTGTGTTAGGTGAATTGGGAACATTATTTTGAGAAAGATCCCTTTGGCTATTCGGATTATTTTGGATGCCTTGTACTGCTTGGGCATAGGAGGTTGAGGTAGTGGTGAATTTTGTAGGACTGGATATTTGGTTGGTTGAGGGGATTGGGTTAGTCGTGAATTTCGGCGGGCTGGGTATTTGGTTGGTTACCTCTTTTACTCTGAGTTTAGGGTACTTGTTTGTGTACAGGGTTTTGTAGGCTGAGCAGCCTTTGAAGTTGGCAGAGTCGTCACCTTGACAGTGGATGCACTTCGCTGGGGTTTTCGGTAGTTTACTGCATTGGTCAGTGGGGTGTGTACCTGCACATTTAACACAGCGGAATGTATAGTTACAGTATCTTTGCGTGTGGCCGTACCTTTGGCACCTTTTGCATTGAACTATCTCTTTTTTGACAAGCGGTGGCTCGAATTTAACTATTGCGTTCAATAGCCGACTGATTTTGTAGACTTCTTTGTTGTTGGGTTTTGGTTTTAAATCTAAGAAGAATAAGGATAGCGGGTCTTTCGAGACTCTATGCGTTATGTTGCTGACGTTGATGACTTCGTGGCAGAGTTTTAAGAGTTCGAATTTTAGTTCATCAATGTCTGCTGAGTGGTGGATGTTGCGTAGAACCACCCGGAAAGGCCTTTCTTGTTTGAGTTGGTAAGTGTGGAAGTTGGCATTCAAGGTCCTAAGTAGCTTGGTGAGTTTTCTGTATGCATCTGGGTTTGTCGGCAGAATTATTACCTTGTTGTTGTTTATCCTCAGGTTGTAGTCCTCCTTGGAGATATCTCTCTCTCTAAGGACTTGCTCATCGTTTGTATGTCAATGACATCATCAACAAATATTGGTGGGGGAGGGCGGATTCTCTGTGCGTGTTGGTTTGGCGGCGGTTCTGCGATTTCCATGGCGTCGTTTGTGGATTCCAATACGGCGAGCCTGTTGTGGGTGTTTATTTGTATTGTTGATTGTTCGTTCCGGGTGTCGATCGTGTTTGATTTTGGTGTTTCTATCTTTCGCTTTTTTGTATTATTGGCGTCGTTGGTACGGGGGGATCTGCTGCACCTTTGCCACGGAGGAGGTAACGCGGGGTAGTTGCGAATTTGCTCGGGAGAGCCTGGTCGTGATTGCTGGGCCATCATCAAGCTAGTTAATTCAAAATGAATAGTCATGAGGCTATGAGGCTAGTATTCGGGTTGGGGTTAGGTGCGTGGGATTTTGTTCTCCCTAAAGGATAGGAAACACTTGGCTGTGTTCACTTTCGACGGTTGGGCGGCACGTGTTTTCGATCTTCACTGGGCACTAGAGACACTAGGCTTGCTCTGCGCTGACCGTAGTCCTCTCGTCTAGTTTCACCATAGTGGAACGTTGAAAATTGCTGCAGGGCTTCGTAGTTAGATTCGCAGTTCTCCGCTGATCCTTCAATCTTCAATGATGCGCGTACGCCGAAATTGTGATTTCGTTTACACCGAAGCTAATGGATCTTGGCAGGATCGCCAAAATATCACATAAAATTGATACTTGGGTTGTAAGAGAAAAAGAAAGCTGAGTCGTAACCCAACTATTATTTTTATTTTATCCAACTTTATTATAATTTTAGCACTTACAATAACTGAACCGTAAAAAGGGGTTTGTACAAGAACAGCGGCTAGAACAAGAACTGCCCGAGCTGGGTGAAGTCTCGGTTTATGTACGTTTTGGTTTGAGGATGTTGAGGGGCTCGGTGTAGGTTATGATGTAGAAAAGTGTCCGAAGGTCGGGGGTCAATATTCTATCTCTGATGTGGCCTAAGGTGCGTCACAGCCTTGGTGTAGGCTATGATGATAAGGTGGTGATGTATCCAAAAGAGTCCGAAGCTTGGGGTTGATGTCTTATCTCTGATGTAGGTGGAGATGTGATTGATGTCACACGGGCAACGGCGCGAATTACAATTCCTTGTATCAGAAGATTTCTTTCATGTTGAGTTAAGTCAAGACAAACATTTACGCATTGGGGACAAGATGTCGCAGGTTGGAGTCCTGCTACTTGTATAATCACATAGTCTACAGCGCACTGTTTGAATTCATCCGCATAAAAAGTGTGTTGGCGGGTCCTCGTATAGATGTTGTTAAATATTTATTTCTTCATTAAAAATATAATTTATTTGCAAGGTATAAAGGTTACTACATGTACGTATTGGCGTCCCTAGTATGTAGTGACTTTTATTAATATCGAATTAATTGTCTATCTATTAATTATTTTCAGCTTTATTTTAGTAGATGACGTGTAATTCGAATAGGATTAATGTTATTTTATGTTTATAATAGTGTATATAATTACCGAATGTATTTCATTGCGCATACGTGAGAGCTGCTTCACGCTCGCGACGGATTTCCAAAATAGCTACTTGTGTACGTCTTGAATAAGGGTGTGTTTTTTTTAATTTTGTTTGATATTGAAATAATTGTTTTGTTACTTAGTTTCAACTCTATTTTAGTGAAGTGGTCAACAATGTTGTTTTATGTTCGTTGTGATGTGTACGTTTGTTTTAACGTCGGAGATGAAAGAACATCGGAGCCTTCCCTTTGGAACTTCAGGATAATCCCCTAACACCGTAATCTAGATTCTATCATAGGCGTAATTAAATAATTGTCGTCTTTTGATCCGATTGTATTTTTTCGAGATTTGTGATAATGAGCTTGGGCTCGAGGCGATAGCCAGTCGCCGAACGTAGCCGCGGTCACGGAATGAACGCTGTGCCTGACGAAGGTGTGGATCGGTTGTATGGCTCTCCCTAGAAATGTGGTTGCGGAGGCCTCAAGAACGGGCCTGGCCACATAGAATTGTACTTTGGAGATGTCGATATAATGAGACACACGTTGTATTAGGAATCAAACTTCAGACAGAAACTGCCTAGCAACGGCGTTTGGAACTTTCTCCATGCTTCCAAAGAGTATACAACAAACTCTTGGCAGAAACTGCCTAGCAACGGCGATTGGAACCTTCTCGATGCCTCCAGCGAGTATATAACAAACAAATGCAGTCGTACAGCGAAAAAGATTTTCATCAGATATTCATTCGTGTGATCGCCTTGGAAAGTGATACATCGAGCAATTTACTGAGTGTTACAGCAATCGTATTTTTTTGTGTTTAAAATTATTCTACGCATAGTAAAGAGTTATCCCGTTGACCGTGGATTCGTTTGAACCCAGGAACATTGTTAATAACGTTTACTAAACTCATTATTCGTTAAACTTATTATTCGTTAATCTCATTATTCGTTAATCTTATTATTCGTTAATCTTATTATTCGTTAAACTTATTATTCGTTAAACTTATTATTCGTTAAACTTATTCGTTAATCTAATCATTAGTTAAACTTATTGTTTGTTAATCTTATTATTCATTAAACTCCATATTCATAATATTTTGTAAAATCTTGTATATACGCGTAAATATAATCTCTGTTGTGTAAAACGATGGCTAAATCAAACGAAGAATAGTTACGCGCCTTAAATTCTAATGTTAATCCGACATATATATATACTGTGTGTTATTTTAATGTAATAGCATGTGGATTATATCGTTCTCGAAATTATTAATTACTAATAGAATTGTTTCATTGTTTGATTATAAGGTGGTTTGTGTTTACTGGTTTAATTTAATGTATGCATAGTGTATTGTGTCACCAGTCACTATTGTGTAATATAACCTTATTTCTTTATGCCAGATTTAATATAATAATACTATAGTAACTCAACACAATATAATAATTTCTAATTTTAATCATGTTTGGTCATCAATATTCAGCTAATCTATCTTGATTAATTTATAGCTTATTTCTATATTTATTAGCTATTTCTATTTCTTTCCTATTAATCTGTCGTTACTTCGTACTTGCGATTTATTGTTATTTCATATTTGTATAGTATAAATTTTTGAGCTAATCTATGTATTAGTAGTTAAAACCTGTTTATTGAATTATTATTGTTTGTAGTTTCTCAAATTCTATTCCTTCGATGATGCATTGCTTACTTGGAACATTTATATAGTGAGTATTTGGTATCGTCTGGTTCTTCGTTATTCTCTAAACACTTATTTTACTTTTATTTATTCTATATCTGTAAGTATGTATAACTTTATTTCTTTATATTAAATTTAGTATAATAACACTATAATAGCTCAATGTAATATAATAATTTCTTATTTTAATCATGTTTATCGTTGATGCTTAGTTAACCTGTCTTGATTAATTTCTAATCTATTTCTATATTCATTGACTATTTCTGCTTCCTTTTGTTAGTTTGTCATTACTTGGTTCTTGTGATTTGTTGTTATTTCATATTTAAATGGTATAATTTTGGAGCTAATTCATATATTATTAGTCAAAGCTTGTTTATTGGGTTATTATTGTTTTATAGCTTCTCCGATCATGTTCCTTCAACACTGCATCACTTACATGGAACATTCCTGCAGTACGTACAGCATCATCCGGTTCTTCTTATGTTCTAAATACTTACTATGGATATCTTTATTCATCCTATATTTGTAAGTATAAAAATGTCATTTAATTAATTTAATTTAATACGTGGGTATTGTATTGTATCAATTATCGCTATTGTGTATTATAAAATTTATTTCCATATGTCAGATACAATAATTTAACAATATTATATAGGTTAATATAGTATAACACCTTCTTATTCTAGTCATATTTATTATTGACATTCAGTTAACCTATCTTAATTATTCTATAAGCTCTTTCTACACTTATTAACTAATTTTGTTTCATCTTATCGAAGTTGCGTCAGTGTTGACTTATTTGTAGTAATGTCACATATTTTCTTGATCTTTGAGTTTTCTTTTCCATTGGACAACCGTAAATCTATTGTCGAACAACAATCATTGACTGTTATCGTGCTTCTTTTAGTTTAATTGTAATATTGTTGTAAATTTTTAATAATATTATTTTCTTTCATATATGTCAAGGCAATTAAGGTTAGTTTATCCATTCCGTTTCAGCTGACAGACGCATATTATGTTCTATGGAGTGGATCCATAATTTGTCTCTGTGGAATTCCTGCATGTATACTTCCTTCTACGATCATTAATCGTGCACTAGGTACTTTTCACATTCACTGCCTTTAGTTATTTTATTGAATTAACATGTTTTATATTTAAATAATGGTTAGAACACACATAGTAATTTTCCTTTTGTCTTTTAGGTTTCCACTATCTACACTATTCGATAAGCAGTGTCACACTTCCTTTGGCTTAACCACAATATTGTTATAAACATTTAGTAATATTATATTTTGTATTAAGACAATTGAGGTTAATTCATCCATTTGTTTCAGCTGACTGTCATACATTATGTTCTATGAATATGAACCTATAACCTGTCTTCGCACATACACTTGCTTCTATGATGAGCAATTGTTCGCAAGGTACTTTTCACTTTCACTGTTTTGTAATTATTTTATTGAATAACACATTTTATATTCAAATAATAGTTAGAACATACATAGTAATTTTCCTTTTTCTTTTAGGTTTCTACTATCTGCAGTATTCGACAAGCAACATTATGCCATACACCACTGTACTACATTGCCTCTTGAAATCATTCTGGTGGTCTACTTCGATGATGTGTTAGTTGTAACTTGATCAAGTGTACTGTTCGTGGAATCCCTTTCACTTCAATCTTGACGTTTCGTGTGTGGATTTTGACAATAGTGCTTGGTTTATCGAAGTGTGATAATATGCCTAGGTGTTTTATATATTTTATATTCCGTTGTATATAAGATGTATTTTGTTTATTGTAGATTTTGTATGTCCATATTTGTTATATATTAGATTGTTTGATATTTCGTATTTGTTACGTCGGTTGACATTCTACCTAGACCAGGCCACACACCGCGGGCCAGACGTAAACCAGATGTCCGCTCATCCTCGCTGTGTACCCTAATATTCTTGAGGACCCGTCATAAATCTAAGCAATTCGCTAGCTAAGGTCCTTCAGACCCAACAAACATCTGTTTTCCGACTCATTTCTAAAGACCATTGTCCTACTACGGCTTGACAAGGGAAAGTTAGTTTTTCTCACGTATGATGCAACTTTCCTCCCACTAACCACTTTCTCTCGAGGGCAGCTAAGACCCTTCCTAGTCCACCAACCTTTATTTAACCAATTAACAACAAAGCCTATTTCCCTCACTCTCTTAGCCAAAATCGTCACCAACAAATCCGATGGTCCCGTGCGCTAGACACACCCATCCTTAGCTTTCCTCCGCCACAGCATCGTCTCCGAAGACAACTGATTTTCCATCCTTCGAACAGTCAACATCCTTCGACCGGGAACACACCCGTAGATCAGTCACTCACTCATCTTATACATGCGCACCAGCGTAACTATCTTCTTTACAAGTTGTTAGAATAAACGGTGATATATAACTTACTATACAGTGTTACATTCATTTAACCACCTCTGTTATCTTAACCGAAACATTCGATTAAACGAAAACGTCGATTAAACGAATCGTAGCGAGAATTTACGCCTCTCGCTGACTCGTTTTCCTAGCGACCGCGTCTCTCCGCGAACGGTCGTAACAGTATTTGTTATAAAAGTGTATAGTCCTATCGTTCCATTCCTCTTCCCTTTCCTTTCGGATTATTCATGATGCCATTGCGAAATTTAATTAAATTGTTGAATTGTAATTCATCCATTTGTTTCAAACCAAACCTCTAACCGACCTGACAAAGAAAGACACACCCTTTCATTGGACAGACAAACAACAAGATAGCTTTCAAACTCTCAAAAACGCATTATGCAGAGCCCCAGTATTGACATATTCCAAATTTAACGAAACATTTACATTAACAACCGACGCCTCTAACAAAGGAATAGGCGCTGTTCTTTCACAAAACGATCATCCTTGTTGTTACATCTGCAGAACACTAAATCCCCCGAAAGAAATTACTCAACCACTGAAAAAGAACTCCTTGCAATCGTATGGGCAGTAAAACGTTTGAGACAATATTTGCTAGGAGGACATTTTCTCATAAGAACCGACCATCAAGCTTTAACTTAATTTAAAAATTGCAGACCCCTCATCACGATTAATTAGATGGAGATTAAAGCTAGAAGAATACGATTAACCAAATTAAGAAGATACATGGTAACAGAATTAAACCATACATTTCAGGACGCTCATCTCATGCACAACCCTCGTGCTCGGATTGGAATTAATACCGATAGAAAATAATGCAATTTTCCACGAGAAAATATTAGTCTATTAGTGTAATAGCCTATTAGTGTAATGAAAAAGTTAACGTATATGTCGCGTCAGGTACCGAGTCTGGGCCCGAGTCGTCCTCGTAGCGGGGGCTTGGGACAGGTAAGGATTCCTCACTGAAGCGATCCATGTTTTCTTTTACACTGAAGTTATTTTTATTGACACACGGGGTTGTTACAGAGTTGACACAAGCTCGCAATGACCACACACTCGCGACGCTGGTGACAATGGTCTTAGGTTCGATAACGAGTCCGCGGACAACAGGACGGTAGTCGTATGCACTCGCAAAAATCTAAGTCGGATTCTGTGTTGATATTCACTGAACGTAAGGCGTTAATCCCTTTTTGTCGGTGAGGTCGCAAGAGAGAATGACTTTCCGTCCCGGTGACACCCCAGAGGAAAACTATGACGGGGTGTGTCTAAGGGCACGAGATCATCGGATTCGTCGGGGATATCACACGTTCGGAAAGTAAGGGAAATTGACGTTGCTGCTAATTGGCCAGTCACCATATCGGGAGTTA
>NT_177312.1:34298-37736 GCF_000188095.3 Bombus impatiens | reverse complement strand
CAAGTCGTTTAATTACAACCGTAGATTTTAATTACAATGTTTCTATGGATTTACCCGAGGTTTCGGAGGGAAGGCATCGGTGTCCTCTTATCTCCGATATATATATAGGAATAGATGTAAGCGATATATTTAACCACATCGATACGTTAGGAAAACACATAACAGAGATCCAGAAACATTATATCACCCCATGTCAAGTAAAATCAGAAATACTTTCCTTAACCAACAAGTTCAATAACATCAAAATGCTAGGAACACATTTAAGATTATTAACTCATTCTAGAGTTAAGAGAGGATTAATAGACGCTATAGGTTCAATCAGCAAAACACTTTTCGGAACCTTAGATTCTGGCGATTTACAATTGATAAACCAGAATATCGACAAACTATTTAGCGAAGGAAACGAATTAAAAACCATTGTAGCTAATCAAGCCGCTCTAATTAGGAAAATCCTGAACACCGACAGCCTAAAACAATTAGAAAAAGTAAACGCGGACATACAAAATAAAATAAATCAAGTAAACAAGCTAGGACTTCTAACAGACAAGACTATTTCTATAGAAAGCGCTTTGTCAGATCTACACTTTCAACTCGATGAAATATTCAATTTAATTTTACTAGGAAAACAAGGAATTATTAGCCCCCAGATTATAAATCATCACACTTCTTAGAACAGTACGCTAAGGCTTTAGGAAATCACATCATAAATGAAGGATTTTCACCAGAAGAAAATAATTTCCAAAATATTTTAGACGTCTCTACACTCACACTGTTTGTCCAAAGCGAAAAGATCTTCTTTAAAATTTCAATTCCAACAATAATTGACTCAGAATGGGAAATAGAACAGGTATACCTTATACCGACTCAAAAGAACGGAGCATTTCTCGCCCCATTAGTCGAACGTCCGACATTTTTCACCTCAGGATTAACTTATATGAATGTAGACCAGATGTATTTGGGCAAGCAAACACGAATCAAACACGAATTGTATATTTGCAAACAAAACTCAAGCCATACATGATAGACGTTTAAAACACGATTGCGCATCCGAAATAGTTAGTGTAGACAATACCATAAGATTTTGTAAATTCACAGTCTATAAGATAGTAGAAATAACTTTTATACCACTCAAAAACGAAAATCACTACATAGCTATACCAGGAAAACCAATAGAACTCAATATATTCTCTAAAGAAGGACATCAAATTGTCAAACTGAAGCAACCCTCTCTGTTGAAAACTAAAATAACTGTAGATATATCGTATGGAGACAACCATATGAGAATCAGTGGCAATCCCAAGAGCATTTCTTACGATATTAAGATCAGAACTATAAATATAACTAATAACGTAGATTGATCCTCAATGCTCGATGCCTTAGAAAAGACTCCTAAAGTAAGAGCAACCTAAACGGTTATACTGATACCTTGAATCAAATAGGAGATAGAGCCAATCAATTAACTTTTTCGCACAGAATAACACAAACTAAAACTTGGGGTCTCACTACGTTGCAAATAATAGGATATATATCCATTGGACTCATATGCTTGTATCTGCTTAATAAGATAGGACTGACAAAACTATGTATTCACATATTTTGCTACAAAATTAAGAAAAACACCGTTAGTAACACACCTAACGTTAGTACTGCAACACCTTCCGCCCCTATAAACATTTACACACCGATATTACCTGTACAACCTGGAACAGAAAGAGAATCAAGAGTAAGTTTTGAATTATCAACACCGCCCAAGGCCAAATTTCATCCATCGATTCTGAAGAAACGCAAGAACTTAGAGGACTAAGTTCACTCTACGAAGGGGGGAGTGTAACATCACCCAAAAGCCAGACATCTGCCGACCTCAGGATATGTCGATAACACTTGGTCATGCGATAGCGATGAGAACAGACAGTAGCGGGACTCCCACCCGTAGGATATGTGAATCATAATGAGGAGGTAAAGATCCCAGTCCCTTAGTCAGTGAGTCAGTCTGTGTTCCACAATTGAATTGTAACATTGTCTTATTAATAAAGCATACGAATGGGCTATTGCTCATTCGCCTTTTTTTTACAATATCTCGTCATTTATTACGTGACAATACCAACGACCGACACCTCCGAATAATTACAAACGTAACAACTTTCGTCCCCTGAACACTAATAACAACATCGGAAACAACCGCCAGGATCGAAGATTTGTACCTCCATCGCAGAATTACCCAAACGCTCCGAGACAAAATATTATACCATGTAACTATTGTAAAAAACCTGGGCATCTAGTGAACCATTGTTACAAATTCAAAGCCCGTGTAGACACTGGGATAATCGTACCCTATGCATCAGGACAATCGGGAAACCGAGCACGTCCTTCGGGAGAATGGGGCGAGCCCCGAAGGAACGATATTCCGAATCGCCAAGAGTACAGGCGGCAACAAAGAAGCCGGCGCCTACGGCAGTGAACAGAAAGCGGGCAACGATCCCTGCGAAACCGACTCCACGACCTACAACGAGGAACAGAACGATGTAATGCCGGCTGTAAAACCAAAAGAACAAACATCGAATACTGTGGGAAAACCATCCTGCAGCCACGTGCAGATACAAGCAGAAAATCAAGATGTTAAGTAGATGATACATTTACACTGTACATGTGAATGTGTGTGTAAGTGTTAGAGGGCGTCCAGGTCACAGTTGAGACAAAAGGCTATTGGAGGCTGTTAGAAAAATCTAGAAGAGTCGGTTGGCAATAAGCATGCGCGCAAGAAGGTTATCGAGGTCTTTAGAGTGTAATATATATGTCGGAGAAGGGTCAGGAATAAAGTTGTGGGCGTTTGATGAATCTTCATTGGAATCGGCCATCGTCGTGTTATAACGAAGGTACGGTCTGTTGATACGAATATGGATGCTACCGACTTGACAATCAACCGCGGCGGTTGGACACTCGCGATACTAGTGATGTTGGTCTTAGATTCAATAACGAATCCGCAGTCAACGGGATGATAGATGTACGTGCTCACAAAAATCTAAGCCGGACTCTTTCCGAAAACGAGGAATATCCACCGAGCGTACAGACTCTAAGTAACTCGCTAATACGACCTCACGAGAGAATGACTCTCCGTCGCGATGATGCTGCAGAGGAAAACTATGATGGGGTGTGTCTGAGGACACGAGATCATCGGATTCGTCGAGGATACCCTTCGTTCAGAAGGTGACGGAATTTGGCGTTGCTGCTAATTGGTCAATCTCCATATCGGTGGTTAGAAAGAGATGCTAGCCGCCCTCGAAGGAAAGTTGCTAGTCGTTCGTTGAAAAATAGGTCTCTCCTATCTTCCCGTAGCTGGGACAAAGACTGTTTGTTTGAAGGACTTCAGTCAACTAAATTCTAAGATTTATGACGGGCCCTTAGGCTAGCTGAACATGTACTCCGGAGACGCATCGACAT
>NT_177312.1:26677-34252 GCF_000188095.3 Bombus impatiens | reverse complement strand
GCCGCCACAAATATTTCTTTTAAGGAGAGCTATAGAATTACTCCATACCTTTGTTAGACAAAGCGTTCATCCCGTGACCGTGGCTACGTTCGGCGACTGGTTGTCGCCTCGAGCCCAAGCTCATTATCACTCGCGAACAATTACAATCGGATTGAATAACTACAATTGTTTAATTACAGCTATAGTAGACTCTAGATTACAATGTTGCGGGATTATCCAAAATTCCAAAGGCTCCGGTGTTCTTTCATCTCTGACATATATGTTGTAATATATGCCGGGTTTACATTAGAATTAGGGTTAGGGGCGTAAAACGAATCTTCATTTGGATTACACATTGTCGTTATGCAATAGAGAAGACATTGACTAGTGCAAATACGATTATTATAGAATTGGACAAGTAACCGTGGTAATTAGATATTCGAGAAACTGATGACAATGATCCTAGGTTCAATAACGAATCCGCGGTCAACGGGATAATAGATGTACGTGCTCACAAAATCTAAATCGGACTCTTTGTTAATAAAACGCGTAATATTCACTGGTCGTAAGGCGTTACTCTTTTCGTCGATAAGATCGCAAAAAAGAATGACTTTCCGTCCCGATGTTGCCACAGAGGAAAACTATGATGAGGTGCGTCTAAGGGCATGAGATCATCGGATTCGTCGAGGATAGTCGTCATTCGAAAGTGAGGGAAATTAACGTTGCTATTAATTGGTCAATTTCCATGTTGGTGGTTAGAAAAGGATACTAGCTGTCCTTGAGGGAAGGTTGCTAGCGGAAAGCGTCGTTTGTTGCAAAAGTAGATCTCCCCTATCTTCCCGTAGTTGGGACAAAGACTACTGCAAAGACTAACGCTACGGGCACGTTACGGGTTCGTTGGCCTGTCTGATGGTCAGCGTGGAGGGCAGGAGCAGAAAAAGATAAAGGTCCTGCAGATAAACTTGGACAGGTGTGCAGGCTAGCGCAGGACCTATTAGTAAGGAGGAAAAGTGGAAGGAGTTTTGCGCAACTTCGGACCAGGTTCCTTGGGGGAGTCCGTATCGAGCAGTAAGAGCCAAAATGGATCGGAATGTTCCACCGGAGGGTCTCTACAAGGACAGGGTTGCGAGGATTCTTGAAGATCTTTTCATCATCAATAGAGCGGAACAGTCGGAGGAAGATCATAGTTCTCGGGTCCGGCAGATGCGGGGAGAAGAGGAGCACCTCCTAACGGCCGTGGCGGTGGTCGTGGAAGGGGTTCCGAGGGAGATCGTTAGGATCGTAGCGGAACAACGGCCTGGGCGGCTCCTGGACCTGTTCAACAGTATAAATAGGTCTGAGCGGATACCAGCGGTGTGGAAGGTGGCGAGGGTGGTGCTTTTGCCAAAACCCTTGGCAAAAGTTGACCGTTGACGTTCGTACGTCAACAGCGTACAGGACAGTGTCGCACGGGGCGCTGTGCGTGGTAACGGGCAGCATGTCCATTCATATCAAGGCGAAGCCTCGGTGGAAGGAGTACGAGGCGAAGAAGAGGAGATCCAGCGAAGATCGGCAAGGCGAGGCGTATGGCTTGGTGGAGGAGATGAGGAGCCTGAAAAAAGAAGCCGAGGACAAGTGGAACATCGAAGGACATTCCACAATCCCGGCAATTGGACAAGAAGGTTGATCAGGGATCCCTTGACCTTTGTAAGGAGGAGGAGGAGGATCGAGGTCAAGGTATCTTCAACTACTATCGGTATAGGATCGGCAAGGAGAATCATGCTAGTTGCTGGGATTGTGGGGACGACCTGGACGACGCCGAGCACGTGCTGTTCAAGTGTCCCAGATGGATGGCGAATTCGAGGCAGGGGTCGAGTGGAGGACGGACAGTGGCACCGTCGCGAGGATGACTGCGGAAGATCGTACGTGGCTGAAATTCACTACATTTTGTAACAGAATGATGAAGTCACGGCAGCTCAAAGAGAAGGAAATAGAGAAGCGTGGTGGATTGTCCAGAAGAAGAAGAAGAAGAGCGGATTGAAGCAGAGGTAGAGGTTTAGGGTACGTTATGTAAAGGCCAACCCGAAGTATTGTCGAACGACTGTGCCGGGTTAGAACCTCGAGTACCGCTTGGATCAGCGAAGGAGGAGGGGTTTTTAGTGGGTATGGCGACGTTACCCTGCCGAGTCCCACATAACCCATGTACGCATGGTACTGGATATGCGCAATGCACTTTCCCTCCTCGGAAGAAAAAAAAGGGTATACTACATACAAATTTTAAAAATTAGAAAGCTTAGGAAAAAATAATTGTGTATATGAATTCTTTGGATGAAATGATTAATTTACGATGCAAAATGGTTAAAATTAATGCTATGGTTTTTGAGATATTTCATTTCGCAGTTTGAAACCCGTCAAATTGACTGGTCCCGTAAACCTAGTGTTAATTATGCCGAAAGGAATAATGAACTGTGAAAGTAGTTGCTTTCATGAAGTCTAGTAAACAGAGATCTTCCTCATGAATTGTGATGGATTGTGATAGCGCTTGCTTTGTAATACAAAATTGGCTGTAATGAAGAAAAGTATCGTCTTCCAACATTATAATACTCATCATGTGGAAAACTCTTCGGCGTGTTCTGGAGAATGTCGACAACAATTACGGAAGAAATTAAAGATCTCATACATAAATAAATTGCAAGGTAGTGGTATGAATACAAAGTACGCAGTTGGCATTGGAGATCGCTCGTACGAAGAAATGTTTTTCGGGTGGGAAATTTGTAAAGTGATTAACAACTCATATGGCTAAGGCTTTCGGAAGTGAAATTATAGTAGAAATTGAGGCGTATTGTGTAGTCCATGATACTTAAAGAGCTTCTGGCTATAGATGTCGCTGCTGGGGTACTATTGCTATTTTTTTTTCTAATTTAGATGCGTGGGAGAAAAATAGGACACGGATGCCGCTGGGATTCGAAACCCAGTTCCTGAACATTCGTAACCTAAGGCGCTAACCACTGCGCTACCGTTGTCCGGTACTAGTTAGTGTCGAGTGGCGGTATTTGTTGTCGAGTACCGTCACGAAGGGAAATTGGGAATGCCAAATTGTATTAGCAAATTTTTATTAATACCCGTCTAACGTCGTTCGATGATGCAAATTGAAAATTTGTGTATAATGGAGGCTGACGCACGGAAATTGACGTTTACCGTTCACCAGATCGCTGAATAGCAAATTTATTCGTTGGTCACATTAGCGATCAATTTGTCGCGTTGCTGTATTTGTTGTCGAGTACCGCCACAAAAGTTTCGAAAGTGTGACTATATCACATTAAACGATTTCTGCTTACGTGATCGATATCAATGAACAAATTGAAAGTAGATTAAAACTATTGGAAAGACGTCGATATTTCCCACTTTGCCTAAATGAAAGCACAGACATTACTGCTGTAAGACAATATATAATTTTTGTGTGAATAATGGATGAGAATTTTTGTATCGATGAAGAGCTTTTAACACTCGCACCACCGCATTTATCTAGAAAAGAAGTTAGTATCTTCAATGCTTTCCGCAAAGAAGTAGGAGTACACAGAGGATTCAATAAATACAGCGCGATTATCACAGACTGAGCACCATTAATAATAGAGAAAGAAAACGGCTTAAAAGGCCCATTAACAAAAAAAAAAAAAAAAAACGGTATCAATTGCACAACATTGTATCTTGCATCAAAAAGCAGCATGTACGAAAATTAAAATGTTAAATTCCATGATGAAAATAGTAACGAAAATTATTATACTAACTTGATTATAGATGAAAATAAAGCATAGAAGCATGAAGTTTTAAAATCTTCTTGCAAGAAATTAATTCCACTTACAAAGATCTCCCGTTGCATACAGATATACATGTATATAACGTATATACAGATGTACACTGGTTGACTGCAGGGAAGAGTCTGTCCCGACTTTCTTCTTTAAGAAAAGACGTATCCGAATTAAAAGAAGCAAAATAAAATTAAAGGAAATGAGGATTTATTATCGAACCTTGAAGATATTTCGTTCTTAAGTGAATTGCCATTTTTGATAGGCCTTACACACCACCTTAAATATTTTTAAATATATACCTTTTAAATATAAGTTTACAAAAGCAAGGCCATAATAGATATTAAAATTAATTGGGCACATCAGCTGCTTCCAAAAATAAATTCAATATATATATTTAAAATAGGAACTTCCCACTTTGATACTTTTCTGTCTTGCGAAAAAATAGCAATTCACAGCATCGTTAACAGAAATTAAGGAACAATTCCAAACTAGATTTAAAGATTTCGATACATTAAAAAATGACTTAGTCATTTTCAACAATTCAAGACGTTGCAAGATCGAACAGTATATGCCATTTCGATTGGAATTGTGTACAATCTGCAGGAGATTCTGTTCCTACCTAGTAGCAGTAAACGTGGACATGAATTTTTTGAGTTATTATCTGTCAATAAATATCTACGATCCATTCATAAATGCGAAAGCATTTTTTCTACTATGAAACACAAAATCATAGAATCAATCAGTGTTAACAAAGAGCCGACAGCCTTACCTTACTAAGCATAGCAAGCAGCAAAATTCCTGTCGACATATGATCATTTATTAACAAAACGTCACGAACACAGTGTCCACACTAAGTATGTATATAGTTTTGCTTGATTTAGAATAAAGATAGTAGATTATATAATAGGTCAACTATTATAAATTATAACTATAACGTATTCCTATCTGACCGTAATGACGTCAGAAAACCCTTAGCTGCCGTCATCCCATAGGAGATGCACAAAGTGCAGACTAACTCGCTCATGGTAGGGGAATCGCCTAACGGAAGTTCATGTGGCCCGAGGCAGGGAAAAAGTTTGTCAGCTAGTTTAATATATTGTACCCTCAAATGTGTTCGCCTGCTCTTTTAAGAACTACTTGAAGCGTCCAAAACTTCACGTTTTCTTATATTTGTTAATTAAAGTTATATTACTGTTATTACAGATATTATATGTGTTAATTTTTTATTTATTTCTAGAGTGGCATTCATGGAGTAGCACTTAATTATATTTTGCCGAAGAATTGAAATAATTTCTTTATATTTTGTTCCTACATTATTTAATGTTTCAATGAACCAAACCATTTGCGAACATCTAATTTTAAGCCAATGATCATACAGTGCTGAAGTCACTCGTTCTCGTCACTAAAAAATTCCCTAAGGGCTCTACGCTATCTCTTTCACAGAATTATTAATCCTTTCATGATGCAGCCTCGAGCTATATAGTATTGTGAATGTTGTAGTTCGAATTTGTAGTCTAATTATAATACAATTTTTAATTTTTATCTTTTCTATATCATATAAAAATGCAATAATAATAAGAACAAAGAAATTATAATATTTGTGCTTAATTAATATGTCCTAGGTCCTTCAGTAATAGTTACCCAGAAGAAGACGTTACGTGAACATGATCGCGGACGGTTACGGAACACGTGCGTGGTAGAGTATGAAAAAATGACAAAGGGATTCTCGAGGGAGAAAGTCGATTAGTAGTCAGTTAATTTAGAGTTTAGTTGCGAGGAGTTCATTAGTTGCGAGTTGGTTAATCATCAGTTGCCAAGTTGTTATGAGTTGTTAATTGTTAGTTATGAGTTGTGAATTATCAATTTAGTTGTCTTAGTTATATCACATTACTGCATTAAGTTTACATCAAATAACCATCGTTCCCTGTTTAAATAAATAAATCCATCTATCAATAAATTTGTCATATAGAATAGAAATCACTAGTAATGCTAATTTCTATCATTCTGATGATGGTTCTATACTATTTTCTATTCAAAGAATGCATGTTTCTTATAGCATATGGTAGAAATTTTTTCGTGGACGGACACGTCAGAGTTCCGACGATATGCCAAACGAAGAGTTAAAACTGGCAAGAAATGATCTCGACGCTCATGACGTCGCAATTTCATTGTCAAAATTTATTTAAAACAAAATTCAATAATGAAACAATACACGAGAAATTACTAAAATCAGGTATGCCGAGCGCGTCTATGAATTTTAGTCAAGGATTACAAGGAGTGAAGGCAAATACGCATTTAGAATTCTTCTAATTGTTGAAACGCAGATGACAGATGATCCGGCAATGACCGAATACTTTGCAATGACGCGAACCGAGCACGGCTCGATTTGTGCCCCTGCGTGCTCCTTTTTCGTTGATTCCTCTAAATTTTCCGGAATACGAAAACGTTTAAACCGTTTAAAGGATTGTTACATAAAAAGTTAAAGGCAAATGCGGAAGTTTAAAAAATTAACGTCTGTAAACAAACGTGTTGCGAGAAACGGTAAGAACATAAGAACCGAAGCAAAAACCGTGAAGTAGTTCTTATATTGGACTGCTTATCATAGAACGGTTTAACGCTTCCTGTTCTAAACACCAAGACGTATCATAAATGAGACAGGAAATTGTTCCAAATTATATGATTCGTGCAACAAACGAATACACACGGTTCGTCCTTTCGCGTTTCTTCGACTCGAGCGAGACTGCCGTTGTTTTCCAAGCCCGCCCGAAGTCGTAATTTCGTATATCGGTACACAACTAATACGCATAAAATCCTTTAAACTAATTCGCCCCTTTAGATAGATACGAGTTATGCTTACTACGTCATAAATATTTCCCAAAGTTATCGATAAAGCAATGACGCAATTATCGATGAGCCGCTAAAATAAGAAAAATAAAGCTTTTATATTTTTGATTTCATTGTCTCTTAGTTAGATTGTTGAGATTCTTACGAATAAAGTGATACTGAACATGACTATATTTAAATTAATTTCTTATTATTTCTTATTATTTTAAATTAATTTTTTAAATTATTTCTTAAGCTTCTTGCGTATCGCGATCTATTCGTCATTAAATAAGTCATGGCAGTATCTTGAATGCCAAATGAATCTACATGTGAATACATGTAATTAAATTATAATAGATAGAATTAGGTTAATGGACTGATAGTTGATACAATTCTTGGCGTTATTTATAGTGTTTTTGGAAATCAGCTCCGATCAAATCACGATCAGCTACCGTAAGGAGTGATGTATTATTGACACTTTCGTTCGTTTACCTGGTATGTCGCGATCGACATTTACAACCGCGCTGAAGTACAAAGGATTAGGCTACGCCGAACACTATCGTACGAACTAACTGAATCGCAAATTTTATAAAATTTAGTTTTAACTTTATGAGAATGTCTGGATATAGGCCAATGCCTTTTTCTGTACTGTGAAAAAATTATTTTGTTATGTGTCAAAAATAAATTGTATATGTCGGAGATGAAAGGAAAACTGGAGCCTTCCCTTTGCAATTTTGAGGAAGCCTTCTAATGCTTTAGCCTAGATTTTATCATAACTGTAATTAAGCAATTGTCATTTGTAATTGTTTGATATTGTTTGATAAGCGAAAGTGGGTTCGAGGTGACAACTGATCGCCGAAAGTAGCCACGGTCACGGGATAAACGTTTTGCCTGACGAAGGTGTGGATCGGTTGTATTGTTCTCCCTAGAAATCACATAGAATTGTACTTTAGAGATGTCGATATAATGGGACACACGTTGTATT
>NT_177312.1:22338-26634 GCF_000188095.3 Bombus impatiens | reverse complement strand
GTTTGGATCTTGCTCGATGTTTCCAAAGAGTATACAACAAACTTTTGACAGAAATTGCCTAGCAACAACGATTGGAACCTTCTCGATGTTTCCAGCGAGCATATAACGAACAAATGCAGTAATATAGCGAAAAAGGTTTTCATCCGATATTCATTCGTGTGATCGCCTTGGAAAGTGATACATCGAGCAATTTAGCGAGTGTCTCAGCAATCGTATTTTTGTGTTTCAAATTATTCTACGCATAGTAAAGAGTTATCCCGTTGACCGTGGATTCGTTTGGACCCCGTTCATAGCGTTAATTAAATTCATTATTCGTAAAACCTTTCAATCGTTAATCTCATTATTCGTTAAATTTATTATTCGTAAGACATATTATTCGTTCCTCTTATTGTTCGTTAAACTTATTATTCTTTAATCTAATTATTAGTGAAACTTATCGTTTGTTAATCTTATCATTTATTAAACTCATTATTCATAATATTTTGTAAAATCTTGTTTATTCGCGTAAATATATTCTCTGTTTCGTAAAACAATGGCTAAATTCAAACGAAGAATCATTACGCGCCTTAAATCCTAATGATAACCCGACATATAAGAAACGTAGCGGCACGTGAGCTAGAGGACAATTCGAATCATGTTGTTGTTTTGCTTCGGAGTATCAACATCGTTAGGAGATGCATAATGTAATAATAAATAAACTCTGGGCAAAACAATGTCGTCGCTACGTACAACCTTTAAACAAAGTCAAATTTAAATTTTCCGGTACTTCCCCGACCAGTACAAATAAACGAACGCGATCGTAAGGTGACCAGTTTTCCAGTCTCAGCCTCAAGCGATTTTAATAGCGAACCAGTTAGTACCGAGCGTCGTAGCGAACATTCTCTGTATTTATTAATTACTTTTAAATATATTTGGCGGCTTCAACATCGTGTTATCTCGTCATTTAAACCACACAACGAACCAAGCTTTACAGAAATGTTAAAGAACAAAGAATATCTAATTTTTTGGATTAAATAATAATAAATGACACGAAATTATAACGGCAGTTAAAAATATACGTTCATTTTAGAAACTTTGTAATAACTCAATGAGACACTTAATGAAGGCCTTTTAGAAGGCACTTCAAATGCAATTACAAAAAGTCCTACAGAGTATACAGAGTATGCAGAGTATTTATATTGTAGAGAAGATAGCGAATATTGTAATGGACGAGTTAAGTATTGAAATTAGGTCATTAGCACTTTCTATGCTTTCGACAGAAAGGCCCTTTGTACCTGGCGTAACAACTTTTATGGCATAAGAGGTAATTTTTAAAGCCCTTTGTAGGATTTCCATTAAATGATTTATTAAACAAACATAAACTTTTAGCTCGTCATAAGTAATGATATGCTTACTTGGTGTTTTATATTTAGAATAATACTATAAATTAGTCTGTATCATGTCCCGAGGTCCTATCGGCGCAGAATTGCCTCGCTGCGATTTCCTTACAGATGTTATAGGTTTGCAATCTCTTGATTACGCTTTTGTCTTACGCACTGTTTAGTCGAGCACGTAGTAAGATGCTTGTACACCGACCTTACAACTTACGAAGCACGGCTTGGCATCGCATAAGATTTCGTCTTTCGTTGATGTTTACGCAAATGCCGAGAAATTCGACCGTGCGTCGTTCAGTTATAGTTTCCACGGGATTGGAGAAGATTGGACGAAGCTGCTACTCTGATTCGCAACATTCTCACGTCGGACAATAACTTCGACCGAGTGTAGACGTTGAAAGGACTCCATGTCTGCGAACACCACCAGATACGCGCACGTCTGGAGCTGACTGAATAGCCCTGATGAAGCTAACACTCTACGCGAGACATGTTCGGACCTGAAGACACTGTGCTATGGTACATTCAAGACCTTGGGCGTTCTGGAAGAGGTCGTCAGGCCAACCACATCGACGATTCTCTCGTGTACATCACGATGAGAAACTGGATTGGCAATCCCAACGAAAATGGGAGACGTCTCCCCAATCTTCCACCGAACTTTCCACCTCAGAGCAGTTGAAGGATTCTATATATAAAAAGATTATGATCTTGGAAGTCCTAGGACTACGTCGTGGAATCCAAAGCTCTGAGAGAACGACTGCGCCTCCCAAAGGGGCGTGTTCTTCAAGTATCCGTCGGGGAGACAAAAACCTGGGTTTTTAGTTCTGCCTAGGAGTGCGAATTGTACAAAGGAGAGCATTACTCCTGTATGGAATAGGAGAGGACCCTATCTCCGCGAGAATTCCGGAAGTTAAAATCTAGGCGCACTTGACTGATACTTCGTGCCATAAGCTCTTTGCTCTGGACCGTCACGGTTACCATCCTATCAAAACCCGCGGACGGGTACAAGGAAAGATTTGCCTCATCTTAGAAGTCTACGCTTGGCGGACCCGTATCTGTATCGCCACGAAGCCCCAATCGCGCTCGATCACCGAGCAAATGGGGTTTCAGTGATACCGTTGTTGAGAAAGCTGAAGAACGCCCGTAGTCCCGAGATAAGATGGGACGACCGTACGTTGCTGAAACTTAGCCGGCCGCCCTCATCTTCTGGGACACTAACTTCAGCCTACACACGCAAGTGCCTTTAAGATTTTTCGAGATGGAGATGTGGTGAACGGTGAGACGTACTGTTGGTTAAATTAATAACGAGACGAGTTGATTTTGTTAACTATATTTACAGATAATGTAAAATGTAGAATACAAAGTTAATCGCAAGCGTTGCTCGCTCGATGATATTCGTTATAAGATTGTGCGATACTGCGGTACTGATACTAATTGTTATACTTATTCGCTCGACTGACTGATTCGATGACTCGATACTGATATCGATTCGCGCGACGGTCTGACTGACTAACTCGATACTGATATTGATTCGCACGACTGACTGGCTTCTGGAGAACATGGTTGTCTATTTATACTGGTCGAGGAGGGTACCAGAAGGTTTGAACATCTCACTGGTTGTAGGTTGCAGCAAAATTGCTTTGTCCAGAATTTGTTTATTATACAGTGTTATTCCTCTGTGGCAAAACAACTACGTGAGGCATCTTCGTATCGAAACGTCCTAAGACGCATATGTCGCTTCAGAGGCAATCCTCTCAACCTCCTCCATTTCTTTCGGTTGTCATACCGATCATACCGATCTAGCGGTCTCGAGCTGGTACTAGTGACGGTGAATGAGACACTAGTATTGGTATATATACTCCTCCTCCTCTCTTCCTTTTTCCAGGACCTTCCTCCATCTGTCCGATACTTCCACCGTTCGTCGTCGTAGTATCGAAGTAACAATCAGTGCAAGTAGCAACTTGTGCAAGAGAATAAACATGAACCTAGCACGGAACGTAATCCGAAGAGTTGTGGCGAGTCGAGCGAAGCTCGCGGTGCTAATTATTAAAATTAAAGTAGTGTCGACTACAAAAGGACGAAGAATACGCACTCAACTTATTTACTAATGACGTAAGTTGAACGCGGCTTGTCAATTTATATCCTTGCGTGTTTCTCTTCCTGTGCATTGGTTCCTTTGAATTCTCCGGAACACACCGAGATCTAAACTGTTTAAACTAATGTACAAAAAGTTAAAGACGGACGCAGAAGCGTAAACAATTATCGGCTGTCATTGTTGGCTATGATAAAGAGATGAACTATAGAAGAGTAACAGCTGTCCGGAGCTTGCTGATCGGGTCAGAGCACCGCCACCAACACAGCCGATATCTGCCGAACGGAATCAATTCACAGATATTAGAAAAACAAGCGCGACGTGAGAAACGGTCGAGACATAAGAATCAAGACAGAAATCCTGATATAATTCTCATATCTGAAATCAATCATATAACATGATCAATAATATCATAGTCTTAAAATTGTCGGAGATAAGAGGACACCGGTGCCTTCCCTCTGAAACCGCGGGAAGATCCATAGGGGCATTGTAGTTGGAGTCTACAGTTGTAATTAAGCGATTTGCCGTCATTCTACCCAATTGTATTTGTTTGAGACTTGTGACAATGAGCTTGGGCTCAAGGTGACAATTAGTCGCCGAACGTAGCCGCGGCCAACGGGATGAACTCTCCGTCTAACAAAGGCATTGAGTAACCCTATAGCTCTCCTTAAAAGAAAGATTTGTAGCGGCACGTGGCAGTAAACATTCCAACGGTTTCTGTCCCGTAGCTCGCCACACGCAGATCATATTCTCCGGGCAGGATGTTTACCAGATGCCGACACGTCTCCGCAGTACGTGATCGGCTAGCCCGAGGACCGTTATAAACACTAATAT
>NT_177312.1:14247-21910 GCF_000188095.3 Bombus impatiens | reverse complement strand
GCACCGTCAATTTCCCTTCCTTTCCGAACGTAGGATATCCCCGACGAATCCGATGATCTCGTGTCCTTAGACACACCCCACCTATAGCTTTCCTCTGAGGTATCACCGGGACGGAAAGTCATTCTCTCTTGCGATCTTATCGACAAAAAGATTAACGCCTTACGGTCAGTGAATATTAACAAAGAATCCAACTTAGATTTTTACGAGTGCGTACGACTACCATCCCGTTGTCCGCGGATTCGTTATCGAACCTAAGACCATTGTCACTAGCGTCGCGAGTGTGTGATCATTGTGAGTTTGTGTCAACTCTGTAACAATTTTGTGTGTGTGTCAATAAAAATAACTTCAGTGTAAAAACATGGATAGCTTCAGTGAGGAATCCTTACCTGTCCCAAGCCCCCGCCACGAGGACGACTCGGGCCCAGATTCGGACGTTGACTCGACATATATAATAATAATAATCAATCAATAATTAAAATTAGGACGGCTCGGTAAATACAATTTGTATAATTTGATGCTGTATTTATGATGTTTCCCTTTGGTATATTAGCAGAAATGTATATGTCCACGCTATAAAATCATACTTTCGTCTATTACGACAGTTTTTCTAGATTTTACCATTATTTTTTAATGTAGTAATTATTTCCGATATTGCTAATTTTGTTTAACAGGTTCCTCGACTCTACATATGATATTATCGGAAAAATGTAAACATTTCAAAATAGCTAAAAAACGGCCGTTTTAGAAATAAATTAAACTTTGATATTTAAAAATGTAATCTATCTGGCATTTGTATTATCTCCATGATTGATGATATTGCTATGAAATCTTTTATCTCGCTTATTGTAACAGGTTTCCAGCATTCACCATGTTTTCTTCTTTTTACACTAAAGCCACATTGCCACATGGCGTATTTATTTGTTTCGTCAACCATAAGTTGATTCGATAGTATACTTATTCTTGGTCAGAAATAGTTTGTATAACGTCAAAGGGTCATCACAATTAATATTTCTTTTCATTATGTTCATGTTGTATTATATTCCTCTCTATTTCTGTTCACTGAATCGGTTGCTTTCTTCCTTTTAATGTTCTACGTTCGTATCTAAATATGAATTACTAAATTCAGTGCATGGATTACCGACGAGATTACGTTTCAGGTCTAATGGATCTTCGTCTGAAGAGTAATAGATATGTCGCGACATATTCCTCCGATAAGATATATCCATAGATTTTTCCGATGAATCATCCTTTTCTATAAAATGCATAGTTGACATTTTAATGGGTGATAATTTGAAGAATATTACGATACGAATGGATTATAATATAGACATAGATTTACAAAAATTATATATCACTTACATATGAAAATCTCAAAATAAAGGACATCACTACAAGACAAGAAAGGTACAAAAAAAGAAAATTTATTACCGAGACTAATAACAAATGGTACATTTTTTAATCCTTCTGTAGATGCACCATTTGAAATTTTTGCAATCTTTAATAGCAAGTTAGAATTTTTTTCTATGCTACAATTAAATTTCTTTTTAAATTTTTCTCTAAAACTATCATGTATGTGTTTGATGTTCTTAGTAACTTCATTAATTATTTTTACTAATGCAATTAAAAGCACTTTCCTCTCTTCTAGTCTTTTATACTGTCATGTTGAGGAGAATATGAATATATATGTCAGATTAGCACTGGGAGTAGGGTTGTGGGCGTCAAATGAATCTTCACGAGAATTAGCCATTGGTACGGTACAGACAGGTGTAGTTTATTGCAATGATAGAATTATTACAGTCTTGACAATTGATCACGGCGGTTTGAGACTCGCGACACTAGTGACGGTGGTCTCAGGCTCAATAACGAATCCGCGGCCAACAGGATAACAAAAGAACGTACTCACAAAGTCTAAGTCTGATTCTTTGTTAGTAAAACGTGAAATAACCACTGATCGCGAAGATGTTACTCTTTAATCGATGAGATCGCGCGAGAGAATGCCTTTCCCGTCCCGATGATGCCACAGAGGAAAACTACATTGGGGTGTGTCTAAGGACACGAGATCATCGGATTCGTCGAGAAAAGCCTTCGTTCAGAAAGTAAGGGAAGTTGGCGTTGCTGCTAATTGGTCAATCTCCATATCGGTGGTTAGGAGAAGATGCTAGCCGCCCTCGAGGGAAAGTTGCTAGTGGGAGACGCCGTTCGTTGAAAAATAGGTCTCTCCTATCTTCCCGTAGCTGGGATAAAGACTGTTTGTTTGAAGGACTTTAGTCAACTAAATTCTAAGATTTATGACGGGCCCTCAGGCTAGCTGAACATGTACTCCGGAGACGCTGGCAATCATCTTGCTCGAAGAATAGGATCTGCGTGTGGCGAGCCGCGGGACAGAAACCGTTGGAATGTTTACTGTCGCGTCACGCCACAAATATTTCTCTTAAGAAGAGCTATAGAATTACTCCATACCTTTGTTAGACAAAGCGTTCATCCCTTGACCGCGGCTACGTTGGGCGACAGACTGTCGCCTCGAGTCAAAGCTCACTATCACCAATCTCGAACAATTACAATCGGATTGAATAACTACAATTGTTTAATTACAGCTATAGTAGACTCTAGGTTACAATGTTGCGGGATTACCCAAAATTCCAAAGGCTCCGGTGTTCTTTCATCTCCGACATATATAAATATCTTGATTTAAGTTTTCCTTCTCGAGAATGTCTTTTACAACTCTAATGAATACTGCTTTGCTACCTATTTTTAAAATAATACCATTCAAGAATAATGCTAATAATAAAATAAGATCAAATGAATACCTCTCGTTAGGCCATAACAGCCGAATCGCCGGCTCTACAAATCGAGGGATTGTAGTATAATTTGTTTTCTCCTACTGCTTACAAGAGAACAAGTGAGGCGTTGATGCTTCATTCTCGCACATTTTTGCAATAACTAAATTAATCATATAGCGACCAGTGTTCCCTGTAACTTCATCTACAGAATTCCAAATGTATGTTCTACAATATCTTTTTTATCTAATACGCGATTCTTGAATATTTTATAGGTAATTTTTCCTGAAAGTAGATGTTGCGAATTCTCAGTTAAAGGGCAATCAGCCAAATTATAATTGAGATTAACTCTCAAAGTGGAGGAAAATTAACGATGCCGAGTCGTAGTATGTTTAGGTTATGTATTTGCAAGTTATGATACAGAATATGGTGTAATATAACACGAAGAGTCTGATGCTATGATGAAGACTGTTGTAAAATGTTGTTGATCCTGCCCCCAGAAACTTCGTTTGTTCCTTATATACTAACTTTCCGTCCTCGGGTTTTTCATGGTTTAATTGTGTATTCCTGTGGCCGCATATCCTCTGGTATTGCTCATTGATACTATTTGTTTATCTTTGAGCTTATTGTAATTATTATTTTTATTTAATTCCAATAAATTTATTACATTTATTATTCAGGTTTATGTAATTCAAATTCCACTGTAACCAACTCTTCTTATTATAATCCGTCGATCGCACAAAGAGAATATTTTGTAGCTGAATGTATTCTGCTCGCAAAATCGACTTCTACTCACAATTAGCATCATGGCCTAATTTACTGAACTGAACTAAATGAATTTCTTATCTGGACTGACTGAACTAACTGGACAAACCAAATACATGTGAATTTTTAACTAACCGAATCCTTTATTCTATGACTCCATTTATTTGTACTGACCGATGATCAAAATTGAAATAACATTGTAACTCACACAAATTTAAGTACAAGGTATAAAATAAGAAGATAAATATGAACGAACGATCTTCAGATGAAATAATAAAGCAACAATCATGTGAAACCAATCAGACGCACAAATATCTGCGCTCCATGACCAATTAATCATATCATGGCACTTTAATTAATTCAAACAAAAATTGTCTTGTCGTTCAAGATAGTGCGTTAAGGTTGACTCACAGACGAATGCGCGCCAAAGCCGAAACGGACTACATTTTGAGCAAACACTTTACGAGTAAAGAAGGCAAGCAATATTAAGCACAACTGAATTTATAAATAATATCGTTCTATCGTACGAAATACACGCACCAATTACGATAATAGAAAAAATTTAATTATAAGATTTTTTGTTATATCACAGTTGCAGTGTCAGGAATTAGCGGAACAATGGAGTGCTTGTCAACGCGCCCTGCTTCATTCACGTTCCCACCACAGTGCTCCACCGTAGTAGACAAGAGAAGGGGACATAAGAAACCGCAACACTCATGAGGAGACTAGTAGAGTCAATTAGCAGAGATGTGAAACTGCAACACTCCCAGTATAACAATGTATTAAGGTTCCACCGTTCGCACAAAGATAAACAGTAGAACCAAGGTTTATGGTAATCGAAATAAAATATTAACAACACGTCATAATGTTTAGCAAAACAAAATCATGGGACGATAAATCACGTGACACTTGTCTCATACTCTGATAAGTATACACAGGGTGGTTGGTAAATGGTAGTACAAGCGGAGAGGGGGTGATTCTACGCGAAAAAAGAAGTCGAAAATATAGAATAAAAATTTTTTTTTAATTTCTTTTTTTTTAATTTTTCCATCGAGACAATGATCTACAGTGAGATCCGTTATAACGAGACGTGATAAAGTGCACGCGTACCGAGCGAAAATTCAAAGTCGATTTTCTCGAAAACAAAGCCTCAAACAAAAAATTTGTATTCTATATTTTCGACTTCTTTTTTCGCGTAGAATCACCCCCTCTCCGCTTGTACTACCATTTACCAACCACCCTGTGTATACTTATCAGAGTATGAGACAAGTGTCACGTGATTTATCGTCCCATGATTTTGTTTTGCTAAACATTATGACGTGTTGTTAATATTTTATTTCGATTACCATAAACCTTGGTTCTACTGTTTATCTTTGTGCGAACGGTGGAACCTTAATACATTGTTATACTGGGAGTGTTGCAGTTTCACATCTCTGCTAATTGACTCTACTAGTCTCCTCATGAGTGTTGCGGTTTCTTATGTCCCCTTCTCTTGTCTACTACGGTGGAGCACTGTGGTGGGAACGTGAATGAAGCAGGGCGCGTTGACAAGCACTCCATTGTTCCGCTAATTCCTGACACTGCAACTGTGATATAACAAAAAATCTTATAATTAAATTTTTTCTATTATCGTAATTGGTGCGTGTATTTCGTACGATAGAACGATATTATTTATAAATTCAGTTGTGCTTAATATTGCTTGCCTTCTTTACTCGTAAAGTGTTTGCTCAAAATGTAGTCCGTTTCGGCTTTGGCGCGCATTCGTCTGTGAGTCAACCTTAACGCACTATCTTGAACGACAAGACAATTTTTGTTTGAATTAATTAAAGTGCCATGATATGATTAATTGGTCATGGAGCGCAGATATTTGTGCGTCTGATTGGTTTCACATGATTGTTGCTTTATTATTTCATCTGAAGATCGTTCGTTCATATTTATCTTCTTATTTTATACCTTGTACTTAAATTTGTGTGAGTTACAATGTTATTTCAATTTTGATCATCGGTCAGTACTCTTCATCTGAATTTTATAATCAGAGTTGATGGACTTGGGCAATACTTATTAATTCCTGTTCACTATTGTGTCTCGTTTTTCGCACTTTATTCTGTTAGTAATTTGTTGTTATCTTGTTTCATAGTTTTCTGAAGATGAGCGCAGCAGAGCCGATGTCCGTTGTTTCCAGCCTAGTCGAACAAGTATATAAATTCGATTTTCTCTTTTTGCTCCTCGTTAAAATTTAGGTACTACCGTCTTCCTTGTGTGTTATTTTAGCGCATGAAACCCAGAAAAAAGAGGACAAGGTTGAAGAAGAACGGCTCGTGGCAGCGCAGGCGCCGTGGGGAGGTGGCGAGATTCCAAGAACAAAAGAGAAGATCGTGTATGCCGTCTTGCCTGCCTTCCTCAACGCGCTAAATCCTGCGCCAGCACAACGTTTAAGCAGACCCTCTTCTGTCGACACCACGCTTTCGGATGAAGATAATAGAAGAGAAAAATATGGAGAAGATACTATATGGAGAAGATAGAAGGGAAAATACGGAGGAATTCTTGCCGTTTCCATCCCCTTGAGGTGGTAGGATGTGTAGGGTGCCAAAGAAATTGTAACGTTAATCCACATCGGAGACCAGGCCACTGTCACGACCGGCACACTTTAAAATCGGAGATAGAGATGTGGCGGCACTCGGCGACAATGTATATCGCTGAAGTGCCTAATGAGCCATCCAACGATCCTTCCGCCGAATATTCGAGGAGAAGGCGTGCGTGGCGGCGATCGCGGACGCCTAACAAACTCAAGGATAGTGGGGATATTGAGGGGTGACAAAAGACAAATAACCGAATTCGATCGGAAGTCGAGTTGTAAGAGTCAATCTTAAAAAGTTACACCTAGAGCTCGGAAGTAAAAATTGTGAATTGTGTTAGAAGAAAAATAAAGTTTCTTTTTTCTATTTTTTTTTGTTGTTCTTTAGTGTTATTTTACGTGACGAAATACTCGGCGTTTTATTTAATAGCGTGTTTATTAACTTGACTAACGGTTTCATTACAAGTCTCAACACGTGATTCGTGCGAACGACGATTTATTCACGACTCTCGATCATTACTTATCTCCTAATCCCTTTTGTCTCTTTTTGTTATCTTTCGATATCCCCACTACATACGTGTTCGTTAAGCGTCCGCGATTGTAGTCACGTACGCCTTCTTCCGAGTATTTGGCGGAAGAACCGTAGGGATATTTATGTAGTATCGGGGAGAAGGGCCTAAGAAACGTCGAGCTAACTATAGACAATGTCGCGAGAGCCGAGGCGCTGTCGGCTCCATCAATGCGTTATCAGTCCTTCAAATAAACAGTTTCGCTGAAAAGACCTACGTGACCCTGGCTACGAGCGTCTGCGGAACACGTGTGCGGTGGGCCTAGCAAAAGACAAAAGAATGCTACAACGACCAGAGAGTCAGTTGAGAAGCAGAGTGCGAGCTGAGCGGACACAGAGTGTGAATTGACGTGCGACGATATTGTAGTCGGTCCTTTTGTTATTGAATATCACTTATTAAAATACATTAAACTTTAAACCTACCATCATTACTTGTCCTTACTCTAAGAATCCATCGGTTACTACATTTATGGCTCATTAGGCACATCGCTTCGGCGATATACATTGTTGCCAAGTGCCGCTACAAATATATATGTAAAAAATATGTCGGAGATGAAAGAACACCGGGGCCTTTGGAATTTTGGATAATCCCGCAACATTGTAACCTAGAGTCTACTATAGCTGTAATTGAACATCTACTATAGCTGTAATTAAACAATTGTAGTTATTCAATCCGATTGTAATTGTTCGAGAGTTGTGATAGTGAGCTTGGGCTCGAGGCGACGGTCAGTCGCTCAACGTAGCCGCGGTCACCGAATGAACGCCTTGTCTAACAAAGGCATGGAATAATTCTATAGCTCTCCTTAAAAAGGAAATAGTTGTAACACTAGATAGTAAATATTCCAACGGTCTCTGTCTCGTAGCTCGCCACACGCAGACCCTATTCTTCGAGTAAGATGATTGCCAGATGTCGATACGTCTCCGCAGTACATGTTCAGCTAGCTCGAGGGCCCGCTATAAATCCTAAGATTTAGTCAA
>NT_177312.1:9946-13748 GCF_000188095.3 Bombus impatiens | reverse complement strand
TCATTCTCTCTCGCGATCTCATCGACGAAAAGAGTAACCCCTTACGATCAGTGAATTTTGTGAGCACGTTCATCTATCATCCCGTCGACCGCGGATTCGTTATTGAACCTAGGATCATTGTCATTAGTTTCTCGAGTACCTAACTACCACGGTTACTTGTCCGGTTCTACAATAATCGTATTTGCACTAGTCAATGTCTTCTCTATTGCATAACGACAACGTGTAACCCAAATGAAGATTCATTTAACGCCCCTAACCCTAATTCTAATGTAAACCCGACAAATATATATATTTAATTTAATTATATTTAATCTTTTATGTAAAATATACAAAACATATGCGATATGAAAAATATATTATTTTTTCTAAATATCTGCAGTCTAATCGTAACCTAAGTCTTAATACGTAAATCTCTAACGTAATTATAAACACCGTTACGAGCAGAAGCTTCGAGCAGGTTATTTTATGGAATACGCAGTGTGTTAGTAGGTATGCAGACGAACTTAATACAATATCAGAGAACCAGTAGGATGAAGACATGTGCGGATAAAGCTGATGCTAGGTCAGTGAGTTGCTGGAACTTGAAATTTCGTGGACGAAGTGGGAAAGCCATTAGGAGAGACGCCACAGATGAACTCGATACGAAGTGGAGAAGCTGTTAGGAAGCTAGAAAATAGCATAGATGAACCCGACGCAAAATCAGGGAACCATAGGCAATTTTATTACAGGCTTGCAACTTTGATTAGTAAAAGTCGACGTGATTCAAGCAGTAAAATCGTGTTGTGCGAACGTTCAGCTAGGTTGTATGGATTGGGCTTGAACGCCAGGGTATTAAAATAATTACACTCGAATTTATATAAGAAACACAAACACGTATATTGTAATCAAAAGAATGTTAAAAGTGTGTATATCACGTATAAGGAGTGTAATGATACGATAACTTTATACGTAGTTTGGTCACTTGGTTTTGACGTATTGGCAATGCAGGGACTAAGAACAAGGTTAAAGTAATACCGAACAGAATTTTAACCGACTTAAGGATTCTGTAAAGTTAATGATTGATTCGAAACGGAATTTTAGTCTGATCTCATTATACTGCTCCTTAACGAACGCGACGCGAAGTAACACGAAGACTTTTCATGACGTTCTGTCCGAGGAACATAATTTCTCGGCTACATATACAGGGTTAGTCATCTCAATATTTACTAAACTAATAGTTTTTCAACATAAGTTGGCTAGTAACTTTTTATAGAAAATCCTAAGCTACATCGATTTATGTATTAAAAACATATGATCCTATTAAAAAAAATAAAGTTTGCCTCTATATCAGCTTTACACGCCCACCTACAGATAAGCTAATAACATAAAAATATGTTTTCCTCGAAGTCATTCAATTCTTATCTGAATAGTTTTCGATATAATTAATAATATCGAAAATATTTCAGTTTAATCTGTTAGGTAACTCACCATGTACAATATGAAATTCTATAGTGAGTGAAGTCATGAATCTATTATTTATCATATGCGTTTGCGTATAGGACTGAATTAATACCTTCAAAATTTCTGGGAAACAGTGCTCCCGAGACATTCTCACGATAGCGCAATCGTAATTGTCTTTCACATCGTTTTAGATTAGGGATGTTCAGATTAAAAGCCAGTTCCGTTTCCTGAGAATTTTTGAACGAATTTTAAGAGTGCTAGTGGAGATAGATTTTCTATATTCGTCACAAGCATTAAATATTAAATGTACATGTAATGTAATATTTTTGGAAATCAGACGATCGATTCGTGAGAACTGAAGAATCGATTTTCCAAGTCTTCTTTCGTATCTCCTAAAAACTCTCCGTTTCTAATCCTCCTTCTCAGTTTTCTTTCGACTGCCGAAAAGTGTAGATGTGTGTCTAGTGCTCAGTGAAGTTCACAATGCAATAAGTGACAACTCTCAATCGAAAGTGAGTTGAAACAGAAATAAATCAAGTGTTTTTTAAACTTACTCGTCGAAAATCCAACACTCCAGATCTCTGACCCGAAACATAGTCTCCCGATTAGTTATTTCAAATTGAAATAACTAGTTCGAAGATGGCCCAAGTATCTCGATCAGACTCTCTTGAGCAAGACTATAACTGCACCGCTCTACCTCCTCCGTGGCAAAAGGAAAATATATCCCTCCCTTCACACGACACTAACAACATAAAAAAAAGTGAGCTAGAAACAGTTAAAATAAACACAAGCACTAGCCAGAACGAACCGTCAACAAGCCGTGTAACCACTTACAATAGATTTGCAATATTAGAATCCACAAACGACTCTATGGACATAGCTGAAACACTAACTAACCAACATACACAAAAAGATCCTCCTTCCCCAACTATCTACATTAATTATGCCATCGGCATTCAAACGATGATAAAGTCCATTGAGAAAGATATCAACAAAGAGGATTAGAAACTAAAAGTAAATAATAACCAAGTTAAAATTCTGCCGACTAACTCAGACTCCTATAGAAAACTAACAAAGTTACTAAAAACTTTGAATGCAAACTTCCACACATATCAACAGAAACAAGAAAGACCTTTTTGTGTGGTACTACAGATGTGTGGTACTTCACTCTACAGATCAGTGCACTAAATCTCTAGAAACCCCTGTGTATTCTCTGTCAAGGAGAGCATCCTGCGAACTATAAAGGTTGCTCAGTATACAAGATCTTGTACAAAAATAAGTATCCTAAACCAAGAGTCAAGGAGATAACCAACCAAGTACTCAGTTCTCAAAAATTCTCTACTCCTTCAATCTCCTATGCCCAGGCAGTTCAAGGAAGTCAAAAAAACAATCCGAAAACCCATAGTGACCATTCTCAAAATAGTGTTCCCAGTTCACAAAACACGGATAACTTCTCTAGACTCGAAAAATTAATCGAGAATCAATCAGAACAAATTAATAATTTCAACGTTCTGAAAATAAATGGTTATAATTTCTACCATACCCAACAACCTAGTGGAAAGGCCCATGGCGGCACCGGAATTATTATCAAAACCAGCATTAAGCATTATGAGCTTCCATCGTTCCAGAAGGACTACCTCCAAGCTACAAACGTAGCGATAGAAGAATCACCACTTCAGCAGTATATTGTCCTCCTAGACACTCCATTTCTAAAGAAGATTTCGATAGCTGGAGGAGACTATAATGCCAAACATACCCAATGGGGCGGCAGACTTAGCACAGTAAGAGGCAAAAATCTCTTGAATAGCATAAACACCAACAATCTCAAATACCTCACCACATATGAACCCGCACACTGGCCCACTGACACTAACGAAATACCTGATTTACTAGACTTCTTTATAACTAAAAATATTTCGCCAAGATATGTCCAAATCAACTCCGCGACGGAAGTCTCTTCAGATCATTCTTACGTTATTGCAACAATTAGCTCAACAATTATCGAAAATCCACCTAATGGCTTTATTTAAACGAAGATATTGAAACAGCCACGGAATACTTAAATACCAACATAATAAACACTATCCATTCTTCCACACCTACTAAGAATTTTATCAATAAACATGAATACCCCCATCACATATTGAAAAACATCGCAGAGGAAACATAGACTTAGAAGAGTACGGCAGAGTCATAGAACACCTGACGACAAACGCAAACTAAATAACGCAACTAGGAATTTAATCTAAATCATTAAAAACTATAAAAGTGACTGTTTCCAAAAATATCTCGCCAATCTATCTCCCACAGCTGACTCCAACTGCTCACTATGGAAGGATTCCAACTCACGCCCCCCCCCCCC
>NT_177312.1:0-9279 GCF_000188095.3 Bombus impatiens | reverse complement strand
AGATTCACTTAATTATCCAATTAAGCATATGCACTTACCTATAACACTAATAAATTATACCTATCTATAATAAGTATAACTTATTGTAAATAAACAGCCATGTCACTGCGCCACGCCAGAAAAATTACTGAAAATTCCCAACGCGAGAATTGATTGTAATTTCAACAAATAAAATAAAAAAAAATTCCTGTACAACAATAATATACTACTTGTTTCAGAAACATACATCACTATAAAAAAACTATTTAAAAATACCGTACTACACCATATATGATACCAAGCATTGCTCAGGAAAAGCACACGGAGGGACCCCAGTAATAATAATAAACGACATTAAACACCATTTACACAGCCAAGTTTGTAAGGAATATATCCAAGCAACCACCGTTACAGTACCAACTAGCAGCAACTATTTCCAGTTGTCAGCAGTATATGTACCACCGCGACACAAAATTTTTTTTTTTTTTATTTATTTATTTACATTTGACAATTTGTCCAATAGGACATTTGGTAAAATATTATAGCTTAGTGGTATAATAATATAACACGGGGATGGCTACCCCCAGTGGGATACCAACTTCGAATTTGATTGATTTATTTCTTTAGAGTGGTGAGTGTTTGTTTGTTAGGTTGTGTCCTTTGTGAGGTCTGCAGGGTGTTTTCTTTTCAGTCTTCTTTCTATGCTTGATGTATTGATCGTTTTCGCTGCCAGCCGGTTCGGGCGCGTTGCTATTCTTTCTCTGTACCTTCTTGCACATCTGTTAATCTCCTCCTTGACCACTGGTATTCCCAAGTCTTTCCGAATGTCCTCGTTTCTAACGTACCATGGGGCGTTTACTATTGTTCTAAGAATTTTTGCTTGCATTGTCTCTATTTTGGTTATATGGCTCATTGCTGCTGTTCCTCATGGTGGTACTCCGTACGTCTAGATTAGTTTTATGATCGCGTTGTACATTTTTAATTTAATTTCTATGCTTAATTTGAAGATAACATTTGAGAAGTAACCATACTTGAAATATTAAAATATAATAACTTTATATGTTAATTTGTATGTGAAATCATTTTATGTTAGCTGTAAAAAATACACTAAATATGCAGCAAATTGTCTCGAATTGACAGTCCCAGCGAAAAAGGCCTGGAACGCAAAGCGTTAAAAATTTAAAAATATAGAAAAATAATAATTGCAGAAAACATTCATATATTGAAACATTGGTGTAGAAGAACGTTTATTTACTCTTATTTACTCCTTATTAATAATGTCATGCCTCATTATCTATCTTTACGTATAGTAAATTCCTGTTTTTTGCAGATGACAGCGCCGTTATTTGTGCTGATGACGCTGCTCTCTTACAAAATGGTCTCAATAATTTCGAATTAACTATCTAGTTGTCTTAATTATAATACGTTAGTGTGATTAGTTCACGTTAAACAACCATCGTTTCTTGTTTAATCAATAACTGTTTAATCCATTTATTGTAAATAAACTAATTGTAGTATAGATATTACAATCGTAAATTCATTGAAATGTGTTCAGGGATATAGATAGCTGATGTAATATTTGTTTACAAAATTATCAATTAACCGATCGATATTATACACCAGTTGCAATGTTATGTTCCGTTCAATCGGGAAGTCGCTCTCTCCAAGGATAGGACCTACAACTCATTGCACGCTCTATGTCATAAAGCTATATATAATTGTGTCAATCGTTCACGTATACAAACTCTAATCGCTTTTGTGATGCTGCCGACCGTTTTTCGTAGCTCTTTTATACATTTAAGCTATCTGTATATAACGTCATCCATAGCTACTAATTTCCTAACCTTCTTTCTATTCAGTTTACATTCTATTGTTATTTCTTAAACTATTATATCTATATTATTTGTAGCTTATAATTTGTTATATCCACTATTGTAACAACGGGTTTTTTGTTATTTCGTAAGTTATTTAATAAATTTACTTTAATAAATTTAATTAATTCTACGATTTTTAGTTTCGGGATTCCGAAATTTTAAGCTTTGGAATTTTATGCTTTTGAACTTTTAAGTTTTGGGATCCCAAGCATTAAGATTCTAAATTTGTCGATCCCAAAGTTTTGGTATTTTATTCCTTTACAATAACAATCTTTCGTATTTTGTTAGACTTCCAAAATCCATGGAATAATTATAAATATTTATAAACATACTCGAAGTATTATAATATTCCATATATGTTTCACGCTAACTGTCGAGTTCCAGACGCGCCAGAAGTTCTATCGCGCAAGCGGACGTCGCCAAAAGCGCGAGGATTATCGCACAACACTCAGCTGACGTCACAAAAGCTCGTAACGAGACCAGCCGCGAAACCTATGAATATTTCTAAATCGTAAATTGAAAAAAGCATATCGTATAAATAGGAGAAACGATAGGCGAAGCGTGGCAGGGAAACAGAAGGAGCGTCGGTAAATAATTTACCAAATTGTTCCAATTATTCAGCCGATGGTAGGCGCAATGAATTAGACGAATCAGTGTAACTATTTTGCAAGGAAAAACGATCTCAACCGGCAATCTTTTGGGATCTACACGGGATGTTAGTTTCGACGTTTTTCATACGTTCTCACTACCACTGTTTCTCTTCTGCGCTTTTTTTACTTTCTCTTCCTTTACTTCCTCTTTCTATTTCGTGGGTAAAAGACTTTTTAATCCGATATATCGATAATGTTATGTATCCACTAGTTAAGAAGACTGTTACAAAATGACTGTTATAGTCATAAAATTTGGGAAAATTCTTTTGGATTTACATCGATTAAGATCTGCATGACCGAAACTTGTTTTTCTGTTATTTCAACTAGACTTCTGTATATCGTGTTTTTTTCTAACTTTTAACACAGAAAATTTTGTTTCCTCCAAAATTGTGTTTTCCCTAAAAAGAAGTTGTCTCGTTTCCTAATTGGCGTAGAACAAAAGTTTAGGAGGCTGCTGTTAACACAGCAAGTAGTGAATTCATTCTAATCACGGGAGGAACTAAGACCTTATTCCGAGATCATGTCTATACTTCATACGAACGTTAGTGTTATTCGAAATAATTGACAATAGCCGAGAGCAGCCAGTTTTCCATTATTCTCAGCATTCCAGTGGCAATAACTGTGCGAAACGCATCGTATCGTATCAAATCGTATGTTATCCAACTCTACAATTTTCTTATCTATATAGCACCAATATAATAGTACCGTGTTTGGTGCTATTTCAATCAGGAAAATCTCATCAATGTGTTAATGAAATTTTCATTAACAAAAGATTTCAAATAAAGGAATTTCGTCGCTGCGTTAGTGTTTTACTTCACGAAACAACGGTAAAATGTGCGGCTCCATTGTACGACTCTTTGAAGCACCAGATAAGATCATACTGAACATTTAACATAAAACATAAAAAGTAACATAAAAGGATTACGATTTTTAGAACGTTCGCGGTGCGTGTATGATTTTGTTCTGCGCACTTGCGGACCAATGTGTGTATGAAATTTGCATAAACGTCGCTAATATGAACTACTGCTTATTAATTATTTATAAAGATAGATGATTAGAGGAAACATTAATACTCTAATAAACTCTACAGGTTTAACGCTTAGTAGGATTTTTTTTTATTATTATTTATTTATTTGAATTTTACAATTTGTCCAGTAGGACATTTGGTAAAATATTATAGCGGTATACTAATATAACATGTGGGTGGCTACCCCCAGCGGGGTACCATCATTGAGTTTGTCAGGTTATGTCCTTGTGAGGTCTGTTGGGTGTATCCTTTTTAATCTTCTCAGTAGGATTTGTTTACGCAGGATTGTTTACGCGGTCAGGTGTCAGAGTTTTGTTCTATGCGACTTGTACGAGGTTCTTTTCGTTCTTGCAACAAGATATTCGCGCAAGGAGATATTTAGGCCGATTTTTTACCACAGTATGATTAAGTGCACTGTGTAATATGTAGAAGTCAAAAATATTTAAATAAATATTTAATGCATTTAAATAAAATACTGACAGAAGACATTAATATATCTGGCTCAAATTATTTACTTACTACTTTTTTTAACTACTCAAAATTTATAATTACACTTGTGTATTCTGCAGATCCAAGGATAGTCAGAATTGGAAACATTTATTGAACGTTAATTAACCGAATGCAATCCAAGTAAAATGCTATAATGTGTTTTTCCATTTGTGATATTCTTGGACTCGCATAATTCCTAATGTATATTGTAGTTAATTAAGTGACTAACAGTCAAACAATTTCAATCGAATGTACTAATATTTTGTGTAAATATTTTATTTTTATACAGAATATATTTTTAACTTTTTTAAAGATTTCACGGTGCACTTTATCAAGTATTATAGTTTTATTATCTTTATTTGTTTCGATATAGAAGAAAGATGTACAGTTATCAAGAAAAGTACTACGGGGTTCAAATTGCCTACGGGAACAGATAAAATTTTATGTACTGTATTATATCTTAATCTGCAATCACGTTTGAAAATTTTATGATAAATTGTACAACTTTGTGCAGGACATGGAAAATGTAAGACACAGACAACATTTGATATAAGAAAGATTAGACTATTTCTACTATAGTATCGCGGACGAAGGTCTTAGGGGGGTGCCGTGCGAATTGTAAACGAGCGGTTACTGAGCGTGTGCATGACGGGGCTTAAACAAAAGATATAAGACAAAAGACAAAGGGTTACTAAGAGACATAAACGAATTAACGGCAGTATGAGTTGAGAAGCCAGAGAGTGCGGATTGCGTCGTCGAGATAGTGTTGTTAGCGTTGTTGAGAGAGAGTTGAATCTGTGTTGAAGAGAGTTGTAAATTAATTATAATACGTCGTCACGATTATTTCATGTTAAGTAACCATTGTTTTCCGCCTAATCCACTTATTATTAATAAACTAATATTATTATATTTACGATACTACACTACGAAGACAGATTCGCAGTTTCTGAGACGCGGTTCTACGACTGAGACTTAAATGACTTATCTATAGTTAATTTCATTAGAGAGCTAATATTTTACGAAATTAGACACAAAAGAGGAAGAAGGAACAAAGGCACGCTTTGTTACCGAAGTCTGCGAGCAAAATATAGGATGAGATTCAAACGAATATTAAAATAAATTTTATCATCTACAAACTTGAGCTTCAGGATACTCTTGTAATTTTGCCATCACAAAAAGATCGACGTTGTTCATGGTATATAAGAAGACGGAAAATCACGCTTCGCGGCGGAATAGACCGTACGCCGAAAGTCGCTAAATGTCAGTATAGTGAGATCAGGCTAGAGTATTTGAAGATACCACCGCTAGGTGGTTTTTTCAAGATGCCGATTCTCGCTGGGAAATTTAGGAGATAGAGATGTTATATTCGTAGATAAAGTTGAAATTTTTATCGCTTCTCGGCCTTATGGCTAAGATCAAAGTGTAGTATCTGTTCTTATCAGCTTAATATCTGATACACTTCCCATTGGGAAGTCAGAATATTAAACTGATTTTTGGAATCTGACGGAGGAGATAGGAGCTTGCTTCACCTCTGTCGTGAGTCGTCCTAGCTTTGCAGTACCGCTAGGATTGGCTCGATAATGCATATATAAGCATATAACAGACGGCTTTTTAATTTATTATTAACATTATTTTGTGATTGGTGATAACTGAATACTACATCACTGCGACTTTATTGGATCTGAATATTGCTTAATATAAATTGTTATTAATTAACACTTAGCCAACGGAACGGTGATTTCGCCCGTCTATAAAGAACATCGCTTCGCGATCGAACGGGAAGATCTCTCTTTTTGATTTTAGCAACGTGTTTTCTTTTCTTGTTCCCAATTAATTGCGGCACTTTTCTGATTTTATAAAGTACAGTATATAATAAAATACACCAATTCAGTGGTGTTAAAATTAATTAGAAAGTTACACTATCAATCATGACTGTTGAGAATTGTGGATCTTTGAGGTCGAAATAATGTTATAGGAACACCAAATTTATACTGAGGATTAATATTAAAATAATGAAATATTTATTTCATGGACGATTCCTTATATATTCATCGATACACACTTGCACGCGTCTCAGCATTTTCTTCTATATCCGACTGTAAACCGACTCTTCGACGACTCCTAACCGACTCTTCGACGACTCTTAACCGACTGAAGAGTTTACATTCATTTGTTTTCGAGACGCTTCGGACACACTGATATTCACATACAAGTATCTCTACTACGCATTTAACCTAGTCCAGCGCAGAAAATTATACGTATCTCAACAATGACTAAATAAAGTTATAATCGAACGGTACCACATTGTAAAAAGATATTAAAACGCATTATGAATTTTTAATTTCACGTTCAAATCGTGTTATTTATCTTTAGTCATCTTTAATGTTTTTAATTTTACCTATACTTTTTATACTTTTAATTTCATGTTTTGTATGAACAATATGTAAAATCGTTAAACAAAATCATTACCGCAAAATATAATTGACTACTTAAATAATTTTTAGACTTCTTTGTTTTGCAATTAGTGAATATTTGTCCTTGTTACTTGGACAGCGTATAGATTGGCTTGTCTAGTGCTGTGAGATGCGTATAGCCTGCTCTGGCGCGCGCGGTTGGCTAAGTGTTAAGTAAGTAATAAATAAAGAATTTCAATCGAATGTGTAATATTTTGTGCAAATATGTTATTTTTACGCAGAAAATATTTTTAACTTTTTACATATTGCATGATGCACTTTATGACGCTGCGTTAAAGAATCGACCAAAATGTCTGTCTTCGCTAACAAATCTTGTTACACAGACTAAACTAGGTCAGTTCGAACATCGAGTAGTAAGGGGCATTTGATTCTTAGTATCGAAACAATTTCGCCAAATTTTTTTCACCATTTCATTTTTATTTGTTTCGTAAGATAAATCGCGCAGAACCGTAGCCGTAGAGCCTCTACTACGTCGTAAACATCATTTACACTGCCAAATTATTAAAATAAGTGCATGTGTGTAGTATGTGACAGCAAAAATTATTTAACATACTAACAGTAAATTATCTTTAAACATAGATTGTAATACAAATGAGAAAATAATTTAGCAAGCATTTGTTTGGTATGAATAGACGGCGATATTTTTTTCTTTCATTTTGTTACTGTTCATCAGTCTTGAGGAGTTCAATCTAAAATATAGGCGTGTCATTCATCGAATGACAAATAGAGTAATGATTTCATATATATCCGATACTAATCCTCAAACCGAGTGTCGAATATCCTGCAATCAAATTTCCAAGGTAATTGAGACTCAAGAGACTTTAAACACTCAAGACCTATTAAGATTTAAGATTGATCAAGATTTTTAAGAGACTGTCGTCATATATACAGATTCGAAATGACTCAATCAATATCAGCGGGTTGTACAATGATTCTCAAGCCGAACGACACATGGGCGGCAGTTTACCTTATATAAGCCGTACAGAAGAAAACTGTGATATTCGGCGACTTAAATGATCCTGCGCGACGAAATCCATAACAGCATATCGAAAATCGCCCTATGGAATTCCCGAATACAGAGGAGTAATGCAACCCCCAATGCTTTGTCTCCATAAGTAATTATTAATGTTAATGAACAAAATTAATAAACAAAATTAAATTAAAATTAATAAACAAAAGTAAATATGAACAATGTTTATACACGCACTGCTGTTGTTCCCTTTGCGAGTATGCACAGAAAAATTCCACACGCATCATGAACATTCACAGAAAAGTCGTAACAAATACAGCGATCGTTCATTCAAATCATTCGTTTCAGTAAATATTCAATGCGGTCTTATCTCGGACACTTGATATAGTTACACAGCGGAGCCACACATTTCGCCGTCATATCGGGGAGATAAAACACTAATGCATCGACGAAATCTTTTAATTTGAAATTTTTCGTTAATAAAAATTCCACTAACGCATTGATGAGTCTTTGCTGACTAAAACCGAGCCACATATATTATTATCAGTTCTGCCCGAGCAGTCGAGCTATGCGGACGTGAAAACTAGTGCCTTCGTAAGTGCGACAAGAGTGAAAAAAGGGACGTGCAACAGAACCAATCGATAATGGAAAACATCCAAAAGATACCAACAATAAGAATACTAAACAAAGGACAAACATACGCTATAAACAGGGCAGTAGACCAACAGAGTAGACCAACCAATTAAAACAAGAAGTGAAGTACTGGACTGCTCAAATACAAATACAAAAGAAATAGAAATGGAAATAATACAAGAAGACGACGTAAAGAGCAATACCAACAAGGATCTACCACAACATAACGAAAGCTGGAAGACTGTAACTCCCAGCAAAAAAAGAAAAATAAACACAAACACAAACGATAGGAGGACCACAGAAACAGAAAGACAACAATGGCTACAAGAAATTCCTATACAAAACTCCTTCAGCTCACTGACAGAAGAGATGGACACAGACCTTACAGAAAAACCAAGAGCACACACTCCCAAGCCAATCTACATAGACGCATAAATAATGGACCCCCTCATTGATCTTCTAAACAGCACGGCAGGAAAAGAAAACTACACTATCAAACAGCTCAAACTGGACCAGGTAAAAGTACAAACTAATACCCTAGAAACCTACAGGAAAGTAACTAAAGCGCTAAAAGAAAAAAACGCTGGGTATCACACTTACCAACCCAAATCCGACAAGAGCTACAAAGCAGTAATCAGAGGTCTATACCCTAAAACAAATACAAACAAAATATGCGAGGAATTGGCCAAGATCGGACACCAGGTAAGAACGATCAACAATATAACCAAATTTGACACTAAGCAACCGCTACCGCTATTCTTAATAGAGTTAGAACCGAAAAGCAACAACAAAGAAATATTTGAAATTAAAAAGACCTCAAACACAATAATCACAGTCCAGCCACCCAAACATAAAAAAGACATACCACAATGTATGCGGTGTCAACAATATGGACACACTAAAAATTACTGCAACAGGAACCCGGCGTGTGTCAAATACACAGAAAAGCACCTAACAGCGAACTGCCCACACACAGGAAAAATAAACGACGTAAAATGTTACAATTGCGGTGGAAATCACCCAGCGAGTTACAAAGGCTGTCCAGTAAGAAATCAACTTCAAGGTAAACTTTTTCCGCCGCTTCGTAACAGGACACACAACAATTTCCACGCGCAACAGGACAACACGGAATCTATGCCAACACCAAAAACACAGCACGCAAGGAACAATAACCACACTAACA
>NT_177311.1:22099-23258 GCF_000188095.3 Bombus impatiens | reverse complement strand
TCAGAGGGGAGGCACCGGTGTCCTCTTATCTCCGACATATATATATAAGATTTATAAAATGAATGCTCGGTAAAATGTCTGTGATAAATAATTCCAATTAAAATAGAAAAATTTTTAATTGCATTGCTTCGACTATACATATACATATACTTAATGTGACTTACTTTGTATGAGAAAAATTCTGTTTGTCAATTCGATATCGAGAGCTGATAATGCTAACATACGATGAAACGATAACAGAAGAATTCGAATATTCAGAAATTTTCACGATATATGTTAAATAATATTATGAAATAAATTAAATAATTACCCCGCATTGCTTCCAGCGTACGTGTTCACGATTCTCGGCGAAACCGAATATGGCAGCAGGAAATCAACCAATCACAACTTCGGGAGAAAGTAAAGCGCGGGAAGAAATCGCGGCATCCAGCTTCCTGCGAATCTATTCTCGATCTCGATGTAAGCAGTAATCTTTCGATAATCGTTTTGCAAAATGGCGTGCCTTAAACGAAATGTATAGTAAAATTCGTATTTGAGAGACGCATAAATAAACGATATCAGGCTATTTCCCGCGAGAAATTCACGTTCGGTTGCAACATAACATGTCACGTATGTATTTTCGTCGAAAATTGATTTCGAGCGACGTGTATATGTACGTATCAGGTTACTTGGCGAAAGTTCAACGACAGAATGTTTTTTTTTTTTTTTTTCGACATATATTATATATGTCGGAGATGAAAGAACACCAGAGCCATTGGAATTTTGGATAATCCCGCAACATTGTAACCTAGAATCCACTATAGCTGTAATTGAACAATTGTAGTTATTCAACCCGATTGTAATTGTCCGAGAGTCGTGATAATGAGTTTGGGCTCGAGGCGACAGTCAGTCGCCGAACGTAGTCGCGGTCACGGGATGAACGCTTTGTCTAATAAAGGCATGGAATAATTCTATAGCTCTCCTTAAAAAAGAAATAGTTGTAACACTGGACGGTCTCTGCCCCGTGGCTCGCCACACGCAGACCCTATTCTTCGAGTAAGATGATTGCCAGATGTCGATGCGTCTCCGCAGTACATGTTCGGCTAGCTCGAGGGCCCGTTATAAATCTTAAGATTTAGTCAACTAAAGTCCTTCAAACAGACATACAGTCTTTGTCCCA
>NT_177311.1:20599-21282 GCF_000188095.3 Bombus impatiens | reverse complement strand
GTATTTGCACTAGTCAATGTCTTCTCTATTGCATAACGACAACGTGTAACCCAAACGAAGATTCGTTTCACGCCCCTAACCCTAATTCTAATGTAAACCCGACATATATATTATGACTTGTGCCACTTTCCAAGCTTTTGGAAAGTATTGTATTCTCAGTATTGCGTTCACTATTATTGTTTTTTGTCTTATCGCTTGTGGCGGAAGGTTTTTCAAGATATTGCCGTTAATTAGGTCGATTGCTGGTGCTTTATTGTTTTTTGTTTTCTCAATAATGTTTCAGATTTCTTGTGCTGCTGCTTTGGATATGGTGTAGTGATTGTCAGTTGGTGTACTAGTAGTTAGCGCATCCTCGTCCGTATGACTATTATGGTTGTTATAGTAGTTAGCGCATCCTCGTCCGTATGATTATTATGGTTGCTGTTGTTGATGTTGTGTGCGGTGAATGTGTTGCATAGGTGGTTGGAAAATTCTTCAGCTTGCTCTTCGTTGCTTCTTGCCCATGTGTTGTCTGCTCTTCTGATTGCTGGTACCATTTTTGTTGTCTTCTTTATTTTTTTTGTGGCTTTCCATTGGGTAGTTCTCGTTCAAGTTGTAGTTCTCGTGTGCAGATAGCGACTCGATGAACTTTGTGAACTCGTTGTTGTTGTGCTCTTTTATTTTGTTTTTTATTTCTTTTGTGA
>NT_177311.1:19282-20568 GCF_000188095.3 Bombus impatiens | reverse complement strand
TGTGTTTGTGCCATTTTGCTTTCGCTTCTCTTTTTTCTCTAATTTTTTCGAGGATGTCTAGTGGAACTGTTTTTGTTTGTCCGTTGGTTGTTTCATGTATAGTGATTGCCCTTGCTGCTTTTTGGATAGTTTCTGTGAATGTTGTTACTGCTTGATCGATGTGTTCAGGTGTTTTCAGTGGGATGTTGCAGCTGATTTTGCTCTCAATTATTTCTTTGAATATTTGCCGCTTGGTGGTTTTATTGCATAGCGTCTCTGTGCTGCTGTAGAGAATTGGTTTGTTTCTGTATGTAATTATTATGGGCGTATGGTCGGAGGTAAGCTCGAGGCTGGGTGCTATGTGTAGTTTATTTGCGTTTAGTCCCTTTGTAACTGCGAAATCTAGTAAGTCAGGTATTTTGCTCTGGTCTGTCGGCCAGTATGTCGGTCTTCCTGTGGATAATATATTGATGGTATTATTTCTAATGTATTTTTCCAAGGTTCTGCCTCGAGGTGTGATGATTCTTGATCCCCATAGTGCGTGCTTTGAGTTATAGTCTCAAGCTGCAATATACTTGTCACCTAAGTGTGGAAAATACTCTTCTCACATTTGTGATGTAATTTTGTGTCGCGGCGGTACGTATACTGCTGACAACTGTAGTTGGTTGCTGCTAGTTTGTACAGTAGCGGTGGTTGCTTGTATATGTTCTTTACTAACTTGGCTGTGTATGTGATGTTTAATGTTGTTTTTTATTACTACTGCTGTCCCTCCGTGTGCTTTTCCTGAAGGATGCTTGGTGTCATATATATTGTAGTACGGTATTTTTATATAGCTTTTTATTGTGAGGTGTGTTTCTGAAACGAGTAGTATATCGATATTATTGCTATACAGGAATGGTTTAGTTTCTAGGGCCCTTTGTTGTAGGCCGTTAGAGTTCCAGGCTGCTATTTTAAGCGTGTCTATTTTTATTTTTTTGCTCATCATGTTAGTAAGTAATTGTAGCATGACTGTTATTTGTTGTGTTTGCTGTCTGAGGAGTTCGTTTTGTTCGCTTATCATTTTTGTAAGTATTTTCGGTGTTTTTTATGGAATGTTTTATTAACTCTTTGATTTCTGTAGTGTCGTTGCTGTGGTTGTTCTGTTCTTGATTGTCTAAGGGTGACGACGGGTTGACTACTTGCGCGTAGCTTCGGCTTCTAACGGTGTTGGTGTTACTGTGGTTATTGTTCATTACATTCTGTGTACTTGGTATTGACATAGATTCCGTGTTGTCCTATTGCGTGTGGAAATTGTTGTGTGTCCTGTT
>NT_177311.1:16547-17567 GCF_000188095.3 Bombus impatiens | reverse complement strand
GGCGGGTTGACTACTTGCGCGTAGCTTCGGCTTCTAACGGTGTTGGTGTTACTGTGGTTATTGTTCATTACATGCTGTGTATTTGGTGTTGACATAGATTCTGTGTTGTCCTGTTGCGTGTGGAAATAGTTGTGTTTCCTGTTTCGAATCGTCGGGAAGAGTTTACTTTCTAGTTGTTTTCTGACTACGCAGCCTTTGTAGCTGGCTGGGTGATTTCCACCGCAATTGCGACATTTTACGTCATTCATTTTTCCCGTGGGCGGCAGTTCACTGTTATGTGCTTTCCTGCACATTGAATTTCATAACTGAATGGAAGTATTCTTTTTCGGAAGAATCAGTTTTTATTACTTTAGAAATAAACGTCTTATTTTTTAATATATATGTCGAGTCAAAGTCCGAATCTGGGCCCGAGTCGTCCTCGTGGCGGGGCTTGGAACAGGTAAGGATTCCTCACTGAAGCTATACATTTTTTTACACTGAAGTTATTTTTATTGACACACACAAAAATGTTACAGAGTTCACACAAACTAACAATGATCACACACTCGCGACGCTAGTGACAATGGTCTTAGGTTCGATAACGAATCCACGGATAACGGGATGGTAGTCGTACGCACTCGCAAATATCTAAGTCGGATTCTTTGTTAATATTCACTGACCGCAAGGCGTTAATCTTTTTGTCGATGAGATCGCAAGAGAGAATGACTTTCCGTCCCGATGATACCTCAGGGGAAAACTATGTCTAACGACACGAGATCATCGGATTCGTCGGGGATATCCTACGTTCGGAAAGTAAGGGAAATTGACGTTGCTGCTAATTGGCCAATCTCCATATCGGTAGTTAGAAAAGGATGCTAGCCGCCCTCGAGGGAAGGTTGCTAGTGGGAGACGTCGTTCGTGGAAGAATAGGTCTCTCCTGTCTTCCTGTAACTGGGACAAAGACTGTTTATCTGTTGAAGGATTTTAGGTAACTAGATATTAGTGTTTATAACGGTCCTCGGGCTAGCCGATCACGTACTG